>NW_016907970.1:46006-52052 GCF_001483705.2 Eufriesea mexicana
TATAATATTCGAACGAGTTTGGGTTATGGTGTCTGGGGGTTTTATGGAATTTAATGCGACTATCCGCTAAGCAGAGGTCTATGAAGGCCCCACTTTTCGGATAGGATGGAATTGCTGTCCTATGGATGGAGAGTCGATATGGGGTATAGTCTTCGAGGGTCCACACGTTCAGTTGTGTTCCTCTGCTATTGTTTGTGGCATTATCCAAGGAGTGATGTTTCGCGTTCAGGTCACCGGCTAGGATGAAATAATCATTGGCTCAAGAATAACGATTTGAACTCTGCCATAAACTCTTTGTTACCATTGCGCGCCGCGTACCCTGCGATAATGATTAGCTTGGCCGCGCCTTGAAGTTTTATTTCTATAACTGTTGATTCGAAGCTTTTGTCTGTCGTTTCGTGTTCTAAGCAAATGTGTCTGAATTTGATGTCCCTACGTATGACGATGCCCGTTCCGCCACCCTGCTTAGCGTTAAATCTATCGTTTCGTACAAAATTGTAATTTTCGAATACAATTTTGTGTCTAGAATTTAGTTTCGTTTCGCAAAGTAACACTATATCTGGTTTTCGTTCATTTAGGCAGTTCAGGATAGAGGCCCGTCTTTCATGTGTTATGAAGGAGTTTACGCTTATCTGTATTATGTTCAGTCGTTTTAACGTGAGTTTGCTAGCTATGTGTGTCGTTGCTATTCTCCCGGGAGTATCCACTCAAAATCTATTCCGAGGGATTCCGCGACGGACTTGAATTTATTGCTATTTATTTCCACGGTTTCCCCTATGCGCGCGATCTGTTAGTTTATAGAGTTTGACATTTGTCTAATTTCTCCTAGTAACGTCGCGTTGGGGGTGTTCAGTGAGTCAGTTTATGCCGGTTTGTTGGTTTCTACGTTTGCGGTAGCTTGCGTTTCTGTATGCGTTTTTATTTGCTTGCACGAAAGCATCGCGCTGTAGGAGTTATTCGGATTTATCATTTTATTCATTAGCTGTTGCTTTCTTTCCCTCTATTTTTATGAACTGTTTCCTTTCCTCTATTTTCTGCTTCAACTCTTGGGACTTCGGGCATCCGCTGTAGGAAGCAGGGTGACCGAAGCTCTTGCAGTTGACGCAGTGAGGCTTATCAACCGTTGCGTCTGTTCGGAGATACTCTCCTTGGTTATGTTGAACGCTGCATTTCAAGAATCTATACTCTAGGTTACAGTTAAGCGCAATGTGGCCTATTCTTTGACATCTTTTGCATTGCACTCAATCTTCCCTCAATATATTTTCCCAATGGATTAGGGAATGAAGCACAATTTTAATCTGCCGCAAATTGTCCGTTTGGCTGTTAGGAGACAGCTGTACTATATAGACCGGGAGCTTTCTCCCTTCCAGAATTGATTTTCCTGTTTCGAACTTTCTTACCCCTTCGAAGTGAATATTGGGCATATTTTTCGAGCGGAGCTCATTAAGTACTGTTTCCGGCTTGAAGTCGCCGTCTAGGTTTCTTAATAGCAACGATATATTTCTCGTGCCTTTCGGGGTGTAGGTAAAAAATTTTATGTTACGTTTTTTTAGTAATTCGCATACAGTTTTATGCGCGGTTATCGAGTATAAATGCAAAAGATGTTTGCTGTTGGAAATTTTCTTTGTGTGAAAGACGGATGTTATTTGCGAAACTATTTCTATCGTGGTTCTACAGGCTGTGTCGAGTATCGTAATAGGGGCTGGCCTTGCGTTTCTTACTTGATTGGAGGTAGGTCCCTGTGACGAATTTTGTTGTTCGATGACGGTGTTTTTCTTTGATTTCTTTGCAGTGGGTGGAAGTGGTGCTTCCATCCTCTGGGCCTGCTGGTGGTGGCTGGTACTGCTGCTGGCTGCTGGGCTGGTGCTCTGGGTCGGACGGTGTCCCTTGCTTGGTCCCACTTCTGTCCATTGTTCCCTATTTTCGGTTGATGCCTCGTTTTCCGGGGCTGGCGACTTGGCTGCCTGGCTCAGTGGCTCGGCGTGGCTGAATGACGTAGGGTGAGAGTTTTTTCCCCCGTTGTTCTTTGCTCTCTCTCTTCTTCGAGTTGTTTCGAGAGCAGAAGGCAGAGTGCAAGATTTAAATAAGGTTGCAAGGACACGGAAGAGAACAGTGTTTTAGAGCCAGATACAGAGTTTTTAAAAGATAGCTTAGAATAAGTTTAGAATTACTTTAGAATAAACGATCTTTATATTTACTTCACTGCTTATTCTGTTGCCTACCCAACATTTCTACATATATGTACGACATTCTTGATCATTTTCCATAAGAAGACGTCGAACGTATTTAAATTTAATGAACGTGGTGGCCATATATATGGAGTCCGCATGCATCCTATCCACCGTGCTCCGAACAAATCAGTAAAAAATTGATGAACATTTTTATCATAATGGGATGGAGGCCCATCGTGCATAACGTAGACTGACAATAAGTGATGTCTTACCCGCGATGTAAGTTGACATAGCATCCACGGAATATAGTATATATAGAATATAATCCATAAAATGATATCGAAATAATATATAGGATATAGAATCTGTAAAACATTCCATTACACTTGTCAATGACGTAGGCAAATATATTGGGCCAATAGTATGGTTCCTGACATTACCCATACATTGGTAGTGAGGCGTCCTTGATTAAATCCTTAAATCACTGCGCGAAGATTCTTGCGGGACCAAATCCTCAAATTATGAGAATTTGGATTGTTGTTGCTTTCCTCACGCACAATCATTTATTGCACTGTCTCGTGATTCCTACTTGGCGAAATATAATCCCACTAGCGGATAAGCATGAGCAAGGGCAATAACTTGTTCTTCTTCACGCTAATGAATACAGAATGGACAAACTAGTGGATGTACAGAAATGTGACGCAATATTGATTCTTGATCATTATATTGACGATCGGGCCTTTAAAAATTGTCTATCTGGTAATTCTCTAAATCTTAATGAGCTTCCATTACAGCTGACTATCACGGTGTATTTCATGTACTAATGAATGATCCCCGCCCCCTTCCTCTTCATTGATAGCACAAAGCATTAGACAAATATTTCTATAAACGCTTGGCATTTTGCGTACTCACTTCTCGATACACAAAGCTATACTAAATGATGACTTCAAAGAAAGGAGGTAACAAATCCACGAAATCATATTTAGGAAAAGAGAGCGATAGTAAACAATGAGAAAGACTGAATAATCGTTTATGTCTTTTTATGTCTTTTCCATGTCGTCTACATTTGAACAGCTTGAATGTCCTTCTGTCTTTAAAGTTAATATAGTAGAACACTTTTCTACCATTAATTCTCTTTCTCTCGCCATAAATATTACCGAATACACTGCTAAACGCGAACTGATGGAGGGAAAAAACTTGCATCGCGTCAACTCCATATTTATTTCTAACGAATGCCGGACACTTCAAAAAGTTTATCCAAATCCCCAGAATGCGGACAAAAGAACTCTTTCAATTACCTGAAATCTCCAATAGTGAACAGATAGATCGTAGAAATACTTAAAACCTCCTTTATCAGGTGCATTTGCTCAGCCTGTTTTCGTTCAACTTTTCTTGGTAACAATTGATGTTGAATATTATCTATATTAATAATTATTATGTTTATATAAATGTATGAAAGAAATACCGTGACAAAAGATATATTAAAATGCTTGATTTCAAATATATGTAGCAATTACTAGTAGGTAGGAATAAAACACACAGCACGAGAAGAATTTGTGGATATACGTGATATTTAATGAAGATATAAACTATACTACGGAAGGTTACACAAACACGGAACCCTAACAGAGCGTCCCTCGCATTGAGACACTCTATAAGCACACTTACTATCAGTGACTCCGACTGACCTATACTCTAACTATGATTCTAAATGCTCTCCGGCTCTCTGTTTACACGACTCAGAACTCTCTCTTAGACAAGTATTGTGTGCGTTATCGGGGCCCGCCAATTGGCGACCGCGCCGTACCTCGAGCTAACGCTGTATAACAGCTTCGCGAAGAAGATGTTATTGTACTTTCTAGCGTCACCGCTGCAGGGGAACGCGTGTGTAGGTGTTGAACACGCGGCTTGGGAAGACCCTGCCCTCACCGTTGAAGGATCATGGGACAAGTTGGACCTACCCTTGCGGGAAGCAGCTCACTTGGCCGAGCCTCCAGGTCGTCTCGCGCCCTGGAGCCTCGTTACCAGCGCGGTCCACGTGGAGGCGGAGCTGCCAGCTTTCGCCCGGTCCCAGCAGGATGGCATTTGCCGATAGTACTGCACCGCCACGGTATCTGTGGATACCGCCTGCGTTGACGGTCGCAGGGCACTTACCTGTTGTACTTGCTTCTTCTTGTCCTTCGGTGCCAGTTATGATCCTCTCCTCTGGCAGTCTTCTTAATATGTCCCTGTTGGCTGCTTCCTCCTTAGCAGCGGTTGGTCCTGTTCCGGTTGGATCCTGCTTGGGCCAGCCTTGTGCTTCTTCTTTGTCCCCTTCTTCTAATTTCTTCTTCTTCTTCCACACCGCGTCTTCACCCTCCGCCACCACGTGTTTCTCTTGAAGTTGTTACTTCTCTCCTTTCCCGTCATTTCTTCTCCTTGGCGGAGAGAACGTCGCGAGCGAACTTCCGAATGTGACGAAACGCCTTTCTTGACGTGAGGATGAGACTTTCGACTGGCCACCTGAATCTGTGACCGTTGAGTCCTTCTTTCAGTACGCGCCGGTCTTCACTATAGAGTGGGCACTCTTCTATGATGTGCCTCGGCGTTTCCTCTTCTCCGCAGTCGCACAGTTCCGTTTCGCTGCGTCCAAAGTACTTCAGCTTGTTATTGAAGTCACCGTGGCCGCTGAGGAACTGTGTCACATGGTGGTCCACGTGGATCCATTTATTCTTGATCCTCTCGTAAACGCTGCTGAAGTAGGCGTATGCTGTTCGTCCTATCCCTGTCGCTCGCCAACGCTCCTGCCAAGTGGCCATGGCCTCATCCCGTAGGCGTCGCGTTGCTTCCATTATAATGATGGATTTTTTCCTTTCAGCGTGTATCCGCGCGCGCATTTTGACTGCCAGGTCGATAGGCATTTCCCCAGCTATCACTTGAAGAGCCTTTGTTGAAATTGTCCGGTATGCCTTCGTGACCTGAAGCAGAACCATCCTCTACGATCTCTCGAGGATCTTCTTTGTCTTCAGGTTCAGTAGGTCGCTCCAGCCGGCTGCGGTATACGTGGCGATCGGGACAAAAAGCCCCCTGTACAGGGTGGTTAAGGCTCCCCGCCTGAGACCCCAGTTCACCTTGGCCACTTTTTCAAGGCTATTGAACATCCTTCTGCACTTGTGCGCTGTTTCTTGCACGTGCTTGTCTATCCTCATGCCGCGTTCAAGATGGACGCCCAGGTATTTGATCGATGGACGCATCCTGATACTTTTCCCGTTGATGTGAATTGTTGGTGGTCGTTCGGCGTCGAGCTTCCCGTTTACCAACAGCATCTCCATCTTCTCGGCCGACAGTGCGAGCCTCTTGCGGCTGCACCATTCAGAGATCGTTGTGACTGCTGATTGTCCTTCTCGCCGCAGTTCCTCCCTCGAGTTACCGTCGACCAGAATTATTGTATCGTCGGCGTAGGCGACCGCTTCGCAATGGGTTTCCTCGGACTCGAGTTGCGCCAGCAAGTCGTCGAAAACAAGATTCCAGAGGCTGCGGCCTAGTATCGACCCTTGCGGGCAGCCCATTGTTACTGGCTTCTCGACAGATTCGTGCTTCCCTATAAGCTGGACTGTCCTGTCCGTGAAGTAGCTTTGCGTCAGCTTGTATAAGTTCTGCGTGCAGTTCCTTCGCTTCAGTTCTTGGAGCACGTTAGGCCACCACACATTATCGAAGGCACCCGAAATGTCGAGTGCGAGCGCTAGAATGTACTTCCACTCGCTCTTCTCATTGATCGCTCCTCGTAGCTTCACAATTGCGTCCTATGTCGATTTTCCAGTATGGAATCCGAACTGTCCCTCGGAGGACAGTATATGATTATGGAATAGTGGGGCCATCCTTTTCACCATGAGTTG
>NW_016907970.1:53027-194342 GCF_001483705.2 Eufriesea mexicana
GCTGAACCACAGGGGCAACTTAGCGTTGGAGTCCGCCCCGACGATGACCCTCTTGCCCCGCAGGCACGTCAGCACTTTATCCTGCTGCGCGATGCCGATTTCAATATTTTCCGACGGCGGAAAATATTGACTGACCGCGTATACCTTGGTGTCTCCGTCGCTTATCTGTACACAAACGCAGTGTCTCGTGCATAAACTCGCGATTTCGAGAGCCGGGATGTGGTTTCCACTAATCCCCACCGCCGCGAGGGGTGGGGCGCTCTTGTCTCCGCGACACACAATCGCGACGCTCGTCCCAAATCCGGGTAGTTTACCTTCCATTGTGTAGTACATGAGTATGATGTCTGCGCCCGTTAGCTCCATCTGCGACCTAACCTCGTGGAGCACGATTCTTGATCGCTGCACATTGTGTTGCAGGATCCTTATTTCCTTCGTCCGACCGTTTCTCTTGTTATACATAAACGGTTCTTGCGACGGACCATTCCAGTGCGGCTTTGTACGAAGGGCAGGTCATGCTTGAGGCTGCATGATCGCACTTCTTGCCGCTTCTCTTGCAGTTTATACAGACTGCGTTTTCCTTCTTCGTTGGGCACGCTTTCGTGTCGTGCCCGGTCTCAGCACAGTGACCGCAGGTGTCGTGCTTCTGTCAACAGTGCTTGGCTACATGCCCGAAGCCTTGCCATTTGTAGCAGCGGGACACTGCTACGTAGTCGCGCACTTTACAGGCGTTCCATGAAATGAAGATCTTCCCCGCAAGCATCTTTTTCCTTATCTCAGGGCTCACGTCGACGACCCAATTCGTTTCTTCGCTGTCTTTCCTGCCCGTCCTGTAGCAGAATTTGATGTCATCTGTCTCTGCCTCCGTAAGCTTTTCCTTATTCTGCTTCTTCAAGCAGGTTCTTATCTCCTTCTCAGACAGCTCCCGCGGGATGTCATAGACGATCATCTTGGGTATCCTTTGTGCGGGCGTTCTTGCTTTCAGTCCCATGTTCTTGAGTTTGGCACTTTCTGTGAAAGCCCTGAGTCCTTCAGCAGTAGTTGTTTCGACCACGATGCCGTTTCCCTGTACGCGGCGAACCGACTTCAGCTGAAAGGGTGAACACTGCCTCCCAAACATCCTCACTGGTCCTAATTTCAGTCTCTTTTTTGTCCAGCGTGATTATTACCACGTTCCGTGGTAACTTCACCGCCGTCTCGGGGACTACCCTGCTGGTAATTTTCACCTTGTCGACGAATGTTACTGGTCCGTTCAATGCGGCCTCTTTAGCGGCAGATTCTAGGCGCTTTGTCGCCACCAATGTCTTATTGACGGCGCCGGTTAGCGCCGTCTTCGCGGCATCTGCTGATGCAAGCCGTTCTTCCAGCTTGCCGCAAAGGAAGCTGTTCTTTAATGTGGGAGACTCAACGAGCTTACGCATTTCAACGAAGCTGTCCATTATCGTTGCGGCGTTCTCCTTCCCAAACTTCTTTGCCGGGTCGAGGCAGAAGGCTAGCACCTTCTTCTCGATTACACCTGCGCGTCTCACCATCTCCGAATCGGTGCGCGTTGACTGAGTTGCCGATGTTTCCTTGGCTTCCACCTTCTTCTTTTTCTGCTCCTCAGGGTTCGGCTTTTCCGGGGTAGCACTCGCCCTGCGCTTGCCCATCGTCTTTTCCTCCGTAGTGCTACCTGCCTTACGGCCGGCAGGGGTGGCCAGGACCTTTGCACGCGTCAACATGACCGAGGGTTTTTCCAGGTTCCTACATGGGCCCGGAGTTATAGGTAATCCTTGTCTACTCTCCTTCTTTAATTATTATAATTATTTTAATCTTAGTTTTTACTTGTCCTTAATTTTGATTTAGTTTTAATTTTAATTTTTAATTTTGATTTTAATTTCTTTTAATTTTTAATACTTAATATTTTTAATATTTGACATTCGCTATAAATTTTAATTTTAATTTTAATTTTAATTTTAATTTTAATTCCGATTCCGGCCTTTATTTAATATTGTTTTAATTTTAATTTTAATGTTAATATTGTCAGTGTTGATATTAATGATTTAAAATTTATTAAATTTATTACATTTACTATAGCCCGCGCGATCGTCCGTGACCAGTCCGCTGCATGTAACGGGATACCCTTAGATACCGTTAGACCGCTCTGCGGCGAGCGTGGAGAACGTTCGACCGACGCTACGGCGGCGTGCTACGTGGCGTCCAAGAAGGCCGCCTACCAATATTATTTTCTTAAAATTCTTATAAATCCACTTATAGTTCGCGGATCACGGAGATATATAGCTCAAAATGAGCGCACTGCAAATCTTCACAGGCGCAAATAGAGGGAAGTCCTTCTGCTTCTTTTTTCTCGAGAATTCCCAGATCGAAATTTCCGGGCGTGTCACCGGCCAGCGGCGGAGACGCCAAAATACTTATCTTCTATTTTCTCTCTTGAAAATCTCTCCAGCGACTCGGGACTCCGACCACTGATTGATTTTCACTTCGCAATCATACTGATATCACTTCCCAAGCGAAATCCTCAGATTTAACCACCGAAACTCGACTCAGAACGCGGAGCAACGTGGATTCGACCGCACTACTCAAAGCCAAGATAGCGACTCCACTCTCTCTCTTAGGCAAGAAGCTTAGGCAAGATGCTTAGATGAGACTCCTCCGTCTTCTGAAGCAAGAGTTTCAAGCCTTGTCAAAAGACGAGCGCTTCCGCCATTAGCAATTGGTCGAACCAAGGGTGTGCCATTGGTCCGCGAATTGGTTACCTCCAAAGGGTAAAAAAACTTCCTCTGTTACGGACTCAATCCGTTTACTCGTAGATCGACTTCGACTCGGTGATCCAATGATTGATTTACAATCCTTGGGATGATTGTGTCCGGTTTGATTATATAGCAGATTAACCATTCGACGTTGAATGATTGTTCGCAAAGGCATGTTGAGTCGCTCAGAATGACTTGTTGCGTTGTATTTGGATATTGACCAACGACTTGTATAATGACTTATTGAGAGTGATGTGTTTACTCTTGACTCTCATAAACAACTGATTCCGCGATCTCCGCGATCTTTCGAAGCCAAACAGTGAACAAGAACCGTCAAAGGAAAAACGTTTTCCTGATTGGCAGATATTCGGACCGAGGGTGGACCCTCGTTCCACGAATCGGTTGCCTCCAAAGAAGGGAGGAACGTCCTCCACGACGAGGTCGCTGGTGGAGGAAATCCTTCCTTCAGAATGGGGTTGTTGGAGGGCCACCCGCACATTAGTGACCCTTCTGGAGAGGATACCGTGAAGTTATGGCTTCGAAAGACGTGGCTATCGCACATGGCCTGGTCCTTTCTTTTACAGACCCATTGTCAGCCAAATCCTAAGTGCCGTTGCCTGGTTTCTAAAATTAAACGCTAAAGAATATCTCGTATCCGGTGATCCATGGAAATAAAGAACAGTTTGCAAAAGTGTACTGTAAACAGATAAAATGAAAAATACCGAACATGAAATAAGTTAACACTTAGAGTCTGGCTGCTAGAAGACCGTAACGGGTCTTCTACGTCTGGGATTTGTTTCACGATGGGACAGCGTGGAATATAAAAATCCTGAACACTCTTCATCATCAGTTTTATGTGAAGTAAATCCCTTCTTCAGGGTGAGCGCCTTGGAGTTTCATCTGCATGCGGGTGACCGCGCTGTGGAGGTAACCACGCTTGTCACCCTTGGTTTATGACTCCGAAAACCGGAATCACACTAAGCCATTGCCAACCAAATCCTAAGTGCTGCAGAACTCGTGTCCGGTTACCTGAAGTAATATAGATCTCTGACAAATACATACAATTGAATAGACATGGAAATTCCCGAACGATAAACTATATAGCACTTAGAACCTGCCTGTTAGGAATTCCCTAAATGTGGCACTGCGACAACTTAAATACTAAACCTTATGTAATAAATAACTACACTCTAAATACGACATGTTCACCATTCCTACATATATGCCTGTAAAACTCTTTAGTAATACACAGTGTATCTATAATAAATTTAATATTAATTAAATTATATACTTATATTTATAATTTTCCCCGTTTCAGTAAAAAATATTTCAATGAAAGTTTATTTTAATATTTTTTATAAACCCTAAATCGCCTTACTTTTTTCAGGTTTCTCTATAGATCTATATATTGCTGTATTGTAGTGTCATTAAAAAAGAAAAAATGGCTGAAGAACATAAAAATATAATGTGCTTCCGTTATCTTTTTGCAAAAGGCAAGATTTGAAGGAAAAAAAAAAATTGAAACTGCATGGACCGATTTTAAATTATGTTATAACGGACGAAATTCTGAACTTTTATTTCAACAATAAATATTGCTCAACCTTCATTTTCAAGATATGTGCAAACATTGTTGGAACTATTACATAGAACTTCGTTTAATTTTGTCTAGTGTTCCTATACACATGCCGGTGATCGCATATAACGAGTAACTGAGAAACAAAATCACTGTAGAACATGTGAACTTGAATCGGGCTTATGTTATTGATCGGCGGCCGGAATAACAATATGAGTTAATCTAAATTAATATCACTTAATTAGCTTAGATTAAGTTAAATTACTATTCCAACCACAGTAATCCTGTAAAGCTAAAAGGAGATTTTTCGAATAATTTTCGAGCATTTGAAAATCACATCTTTTAATTACCAAGTTTCTCACAATTTTACATACCTTAAAAATTAAAAAGTTAGGGAAACTCCAACATTCATCGTGGATTGATTCCTTGCCAAAAGGTATAGTCTAGACTTTGAAAAAAATCCTTCCAATGGATTAATTAGTTTTTGAGCTATTCGTCCCAGCAGTTCGAAAAATTACATTTGAGAAAAAATGTATTTGTAATTTTATCCACAAAGTTAAACTCGTGCAATAGCTACCACAAGAAACTACACATTTTTTAGATAATAAAAAATTAAAAAATGTAAAAAAGGTGATTTTAGAATTTCTAAACGAAAGCAGCCTACGAAGTACTGAAATGGTGCCTAACTTTGGAAAAATAGTGACCGATATTCTGAAAATGTGTCAGATACCCAAGTAACCGCATAATCGAAATTATCAACATTTCCCCCTTAATATTTTTATAGTCGTTATATTAACAGAGTCTGAGCGCCGAAAAAACTAATATATAAAAATATATAATCTTAATTATAAATTTAATTAGCAATTGTATTAAAAGTTGTAGATGGCAAGTACTATGCGTGGCTGAAAAGAAGTCATCTCCTTCGGTTACGGGGCAAGAAGGTTATTCCACTTGTTCCGCCTACACTCTTGATAATAATACCCTCTCTTCTATGACACTCCCTCCAAGTTATATCCATTATAGCCATAGGCGTAAGATATCCGTGAAAGAAATGTTGTTAACTTACAATAAATTTGAAACACTATCATGCCAGGCAATAAACGAAACGACATTAAATGATTGGAAAGAATTTTGTAAACACTGGAACACGAATATTGGACGAAAGATGGAATAATAAAAGACGCAATTGAAGACCTAGAATTGGAAATACAAGACTGTGAGTCGCATAAGGAATCAGATGACAATAGATCAAAAGATTTATAAGGTAAGGGAGTACAAAAGTAATAATAATTAACATCATTTATGAAAATTGATTTAAAATTTAAGATGTACTTTCTATGATAAATTAATTATGTAATTGCATCATAGTAGATAATCGTTTAAAAAAATCATACGATACAACATAAATATAAGAAATATGCGTATAGTACATCACGTTTGCTGCATAATGCAATAAAAAGTTAATCAAGATGCTAATTAGTAATTAGTACTTGCAAATAATCACGTGTTCATCAGAAGAATCCGAAGTTAATATGCTTTTGGGATGAGTCTACGCTCTTTCATCTATTTGTTGCGTCTGTCTCACTTTGTCTCGTTGCTTCGTTCGCTTTCTTTGCCACGTGGTGTTCTGTGACCGGGTTAATAGGAGAGGATCAGTTCCACCAATAAGGGAAGCGCTTTACTTTACTTTTGTCATGATATTAAAATGGTTGGACTGGTGGGGATTCGGTCCTACAAGTTTCTCAGATGACTTCTTTTCAGCCACGTATAGTACATACTGCATTAAAAAAAAAACTATCAACTTATTTATATTAAAAATTCAATATAATCTTGAAATAAATAAAAACATATATACCCCATCTACCTTCTCCTCCCTCATTCCCCTCTTTTATTTATTTATTTATTTGCTTGTTTGTTATTTATTTATTTATTTGTTATTTACTTATTTCATTAATTTCAATTTTATCTTTAAATTTATTGTTGTTACAAAATAAGGCTAAAATTAAAGTAACTCCCAAACTAATGTTCTTTAATATATATAGGTTATTACTTTTTTCTAAAGAATGTCAAAATTCATCGACTGGTGCAATAAAATATATATGATTCCATTTTAAAAAACATCAATGACCGTCATATGTCTTCTACATGACTACTTACAAGAAAACTATTACCATCAAAATGTTCTCCCATGAAACCATTCAAATCCATTTTAAACATTTTTCGCTGAACTAAAATAATAAAGACGTAAATCTAAAGGGCAGACTGTGGTGACCCACTCTGTATATTATACAGGATTCATAGATGTGATAACTAGAATCTGTAATTTTAAATCTAGGGTTGGTTATATATTTCTATTATACTTTATTCCTAATTTCACATTATCGTTCTTTTTATTATTTTATTTCGTGCTATTTTATTAATTTTTATTTTTGGTGATAAAATTTGAAATAAAATCTTATACTATATTAATGTATATAATCGTTATTAATTAATATAATCGTAAAAGATGTTTTTTGTGTTATTTTAAAAATATATATTTTTATATGTTTATATTTTTGTATTTAAAAATATATTTTTATACATTTTTATTTTATGTCTTTAACGTTTGACTCTTATATTTCCTCACTTATATTTAAATATTAGTACTTAATCGTGAATAATTTTTAAAACAATTATCATCTTTTCGTTACTTTCTTTTCCTTATTTTACATTTTGTTTCGTATTTCTCTTATGAATATATTCCAACGATATAACCTAATATTCATAATCAGTATGGACCTTTGTTTTAAATTTCTGACCACTACTTTTTTTATTCTGCGTGTACGAATATGTATAATAGATTAATTAATTATATAATTAGGTCTTCTGAAGCTTTGCTTATTGATCAAAAATTTGAGAGAGCAAAATATCGCAATTGAAATGACATTTTTTTTTTTATTTTTTCACATTAAACTTTATTTTCTTAACTGATGAACGTTTTGTGCAAATGTTTAGCTTTTAAGTTGGTGTGAATGACAGGTGTTGCGTGGTGATGTGTGAATGTGGATGGATGGCAAAACTGAAAAACAAAAGAAACACGAGTAGGCGAGTATGTCCGACCGAGCTGTGGGTGAACGACCTATTCCGTGTGACAATGTGTAATAAATAATAATCCGATGATGTAGTGGGAATCTTTGTTAAAACTAATATTATTAATAAATAGTTTAATAAGTAACAACGTCGGATATTCATTATCTACCACACGTTTATTAAGAAATTAGGTCTTCTGAAGCTTTGCATACTGATCCAATACTTGAGAAAGGAAAGTATCGCAATTGAAATAACATTTTTTTTTTTTTTTTATTTCTTCGCATTAAATGTCATTTTCTTAACTAATTAACGTTTGAATATTGAAGTGATATTTCATATCTTGTAAAAAATTATATTTTATTTTCAATTCATAGATTTCATATTTTTAATACATTCTGAATTAATATTAAAACCGAATTGTATCCGTAAAACCGATACTTTGAAACCAAAATTTAACATCAGTTATGTATTTTGAAATGTTTCATTTTTTTTTGTTTGTTTTTTTGCCACATTTACATGGTATATGGAAAATACATTGCTATTTTCGAAAAGTGCATAATAACTAAATGTTATCAGATCGAATTTAAGAACTATTTTCTTTCCTTTTTTTTTATGTACCTCAGTTATTTCCATAAACTACACGACAATTTTATTTCTTACTATCTGTTCATATTTCCCGCCTTAAGTCTAACACGCGTTTTAATACACTTTTGCATATATTTCATACATATATACTTAACTTCTTATATTTCCTTTACTTTATTTATTTTCCATTGTTTTCCATTGATTTCTATTGTTTATTATAATTTCTAGTTCACTTTAATTATTATTAGATATATTTTTGAACCTGTCTTTTCATTTAAAAAGAATAATATTATTAATAAAAGAATTAGTTACAGAAATGTAATGTTCTCCTGAATATAACACATAATTAAAATATATAACATATATAACATATATTTTAATTATAATATATAACATATAATTAAAATATAATTAAAACATATTAAAATTTTTTGAAATTTATAATTAAAGTACATTAAAATGTATTACTAGTAAAAATTTATATATTATCGCATAAATGCCTTATCTATTGTATATGTCAGTATACATTATCTGCTAGATTGGTACACATTTTAAGCACCAATCAGTGATAAAGAAGTTTCATAAGAAGGTTGTATAAATGTCAAGTTCTTATATAATTGTTTCACATAGTGTCCAGCATTGAAGAGTGGAAAAAAGATTAAACATTTTTACACATTGCTTTTTGTACAGAGTAAGTTGTATCTTATTTTTATCTGGCAGGGAAGCCATTGTCTTTATAAAATATCAAATTCTATAAAATCACTTATTATATTTATATGATTTATATATATTATATCCATTCACATATTTATACTATGCCAATAACTATAAAAGTAGTATATGTCAAATATTTTTTAAAGATGTTTAGAGTTATCGTTGCTTGGATATATTACATTATGGAACAAAATATTTCAGAAATTACTTGCTCATCTAGAGCAGCGAAATATCTTTATACTTTTCATTTATTAATAATTCAATTTTTTGACAAGAGATCTAAAATATGAGATTTGGCAGCATTATGTAAAGTTATTTTACAGAATATTTTGTACAGAATATTCTTTAAAAAAAATAATGTCTATTGTGCTCGTTATAACAGATAGATTTTTTCTTAATATCTTTTACTTTCCTTGATGCTAAATTTTTTAGTAAACATGAAGTTGAAGAATATAGTCTCTTCCTATCTTTTATTCTATGACAAATAAATTTTGCTAACAACATTATGTTATAACGTTTGTAACAATTTTTAAGTACATATACGCATAAATACAGTCATATGATATACATAAGATCATTTATTAAAGAAGTTATTAGGTCTTGTTTTAAAATGACTATTACTGTTAAATGTTTCGGGTATGTTTTGTAAACGTTAAGCAATTTTCTGTGGTCATTTCATATTATAATTTTGTCTCTAACATGCTACTTATTAACATCAATGTTATTAAAATTGACAAAATTTAAGATATGTAAGAATCATTTTTGAATCAAATAAGAATGCAAAATATTCTATTGAAATTTTTAGCATATTTTATTAGCGCATTATAATTTTTTAAATATTTCTTCATTTAGGTAAGATTTTTTTCATGTAAATCATGCTCTTTCTATACATTTTTATCAATAAATATTAATAGTTAATTAACAAACTTATTCATTGCTACATATTTGTCTATTTATTAAAGTTTTTCATCTGGAATATAGTATATTATGGTGTAATGTCTTTCAAATATGGTAAAATTTAAATATGACATTTTATCGCCTTAATTTTAATTTCTGGAATGATTTAGAGTTGCTTTGTCTTATTATTAGATTTTACTGATAAGAGGATTCTCCTTTGTTATCAGTACTAAAACTTTTACCTATTATTTATTATACAATATTGCATTAGTTTTTCCTACACACCATTACTTTAATCTACAATTAGATATATTTCGTAGATAGTGGTTGAGTCTCATCATTTCCATTTCTTTATTGTCTTTATATATCTGTGTCTTTTTTGTATTTTACAGGTCTGACTTCTTTATAGAAGAGATATTTTTATAATGTGTGTTCTATTGTTTTTGGTTCATTTGTTGCATTTTTTATATTAATACACACATATTTTGTGGTTATAATCTGATAAAGACAAATGTTAACTTTTTTTATATTCAACTCATAGTAATAATTTTTCGTTCTACACTTATTCTGTGTAACAGAAGGACTTGAAATACTAAGTAGGTAATATATAGTGTGAAGTATATTCAGTTGAAAGTACTTATTTAATTTTATTCGCAAAAATATAACTGAAAATTGCAAATATGAATGCAGTGAATTTGTAATCCGCTGAAGAAGATTTAAAGCAATTTCTTTTTTCAAGTATAAAGAAAAATGTAATTAATATTTATTTCTAAAATAATTTTTTCAATTTTATGATATAAATATTTTGTCATTTGTATTTATAATGAAAATTTTGCATTTTATACCAATCTTTCGAATTAAGAATGTAATGAACAATTGTTAATAATGTATGTACATTAGCATGCATATGAATATTGAGCCTACTTGTTGTCAAGGAAATATCAAAGGAAATTATTTGTTGGTTTATTTTATCATGATGTATAAAAATATGTTTTAATGGTCATATTTTTATGAGATTTCCAGTTCAGGAAGGTTTTTCAGATTGACCAATTTATTTTTAATATTATAACTAGTGGTTGATATGAACCATTGTTACGAAATATTAAAAATTGAAGAAAAAATATTGTCAGACAAAATCAAATAGTATTGAATTATAGTATGACTTTTGACAAGTCAAAACTAGTTGTAACTGTTTGTCTGTTGTCTGTTGTCTGCTATAACTTTTAACTAGTTACTTCTACAATTATTTTAATGCTACTATTTAAAACTAGTTTGTACTGGACAAAGCATTACAATCATTGCAAAAAGTATTACCCATTGAAGTAACATCTTTGTAAAAGGAAGAGAAACATTTAAAATTTTAAATTGCATGAGATTATACCATATCGTAGCAAGTAGAATATTGAAAATTTGTTTTTCAGTGTTTGTAGAATATGGTTATTACTGGTTCTTTTTTGAGTTAAAAGTACACAGTTGCCTAAGAATGGATTTTAATGGTAATAATATTCCATTAATATTACCTTAGATGTGTCAGAAACATTAATAACCAAATGATTTTTAAGCAATACTTGCATAGATTGATAGCATTTAGTTAATTGCAGAATTAATTAATCAACACTAGTACTAACCAGGGACTTCAGTTAAAACTAGTAGTAGTAATAGTATTTATTTACAGATTCATAGAGATGTAGGTTTCCAGATTTACAACAATTCTTAGCTTAGACATTGTACATTTGTCGGTTAACATAATTAATATAATTAAGATTAAAATTAAAATTAAAATTAAAATTAGAATTAGAATTAATTAAAATATTTGGCATAGTATCTTTAGTTTACAGATTCAACTTAGTGCTGCTTTCTACATCGACTATCCTCATTTCGTTGTTTAAGTTTATTGTTGCTTCTACTGATTTCGCATGTTTCTTTTACAATTTTACTTCTTAACAGATTATTAACTTTCCAGTTTAACCTAACCCTCATCTAACTATGTAACCCATTTCTTTAGATCATTTAACAGTCTTTTTCTCATTTCCTCACATTCCCGGATATGCAACAACGAATCATGTCCTTTACGCAATTTACATTTTCTCTTCACCTTCTTTCTCCTTATCACATTCCCTGCATTCCCACATCTTAACCTCACCCATTACTCCTCATCATTACCTTTGATTTCTTTTATACTCCAGTAATCTTGCATATCTATTTCTTTCTTTCTATCCTTGTAGCTGTTGCAATAAGTAGACCTATCCTGCTTCAATATTCCTGTATCGTTTACTTTAATTTTATATGCACTATTTCCTTTAGTTTCTCCTTTATTATGTTAATTTCTATTCTGTTCCAAACTATGTTCCTAACTTAATTTCCTCTTTCTTTCCCCCTCCCCCACCCCTCATACTCCCCAATGCTTTCTAGATCCTGCCCATGCGGGGTATAGAGTTCTCATTTATTCACCCTCTGAGGTCTCGCCTCAAGAAAATGTGGGGCCATCTATGCTCTAGGTTTTTTTCGTATCTTCATTGTTTTTCGGAGGGGATTCTTTACATTTTTCTGGATATATTTGGGGACAGACAAATCAAGCAGCATACTTGATAACCTGTTTTAAGGAAGTGCTTTTATTGGCCGGATACATTGGTGGGGGCACTACTCACAGACACACTTCATCACTCGACAATGAGTGCAAATGACAGTGCCTATGTTGCATACACTGACAAAATATCCTTTCCTATTTTAATGACCTTCAACAAGTATTTACCATCCTTTATTAACACTGCAAGCTGTACACTATCTTTTCCTTCTTCCATCAGCCAAATGTAGGTTCGAGTATCCTTGTCCAGAGCCATATTCATTTTTCCATATCTATTATGGGCTTTTTCGGCCTTTTCATATTTGCTCCAACCTCATACCTCGCAATCGTACAATAGACCCGCTCTTACGATAGTATCGTTCGCATTCAGCCTTCGCCTTAGATTATTTAGCCTAGCTCTTAATTGTCAACCCCTAAGTCATATTCGACGCCTTCTGACATTCGCTTGTCTTGGCCAATACTAAAATTGGTTAGTGATTTCCAGCTCCCTTCCACTCAGTAACCATCTTTCCTCCTTCTCTCTCCTTCTCCTTCTTCTGTTGCAAAGGGGGGGGGGGAGAGAGAGAGAGAGAGAGAACTCGACTCTAATGAATCTGACTCTCGGTTGCCGCTTTACTTAATTCTTCTTGATACGGTACACGTCGCTCTCTTCTCTCGCGTAAGACTCTCGGTTCGCTCCTCGAGCTGCGCACTCGAGGTGGGCCTTCTTTGTTCATTTGTCGTAAAGATCAAGCGGATCACCGCGCGGGTCAAGCGGATTGCCGCTTCGATTTGAGACTTCGGTTATCACTGTTACGTGCTTCTCATTCACGCCACCTTATCGGTAACCGGAGCTCGCATAAATCTTACATTGTTGAGTATCATTATTTTCGTCTTATTTGTGTTGATAGTCAGATTTTTTTCTTCGTGTATTTGTTTTGTTCATCTTTTCTATTGGAAAAATTAATCAAACATTGCTTACGTCTTTTTACGAACGTTCAAAGATGATTGAAATAAAATTTTGTAAATTTTTATTTTATTATAATACGAAGAGTGAATGGTGTAGATTATATTAATGATTATAGATTCGGGTGTATGTAGATTGGTTACTGTGGCGTGTGAGTGGTGAGTTTTGTGTATTTGTTAGGGGTATGTTCGCGTTTGAATATCTTCCGGTAATGATGGATATTTAAGCAATTCGGTCCGATATGCCCTATGTCTCGTGGTTTGGATTAGATAATTTATAGATTTTTACTAGGGCCTAGTGCAAACACTGTGCAGGTGGTCTGACAAAGGAAGTGCACGAACTGTCCGACTTCGATTTTAATGTGCTTTTGCAGAACGATAGCTGAGGTGATCCCTTTTGACGTATGCAAAATATTAAGTGTAGATACTCAGCAATTATTAAGATATAAATAATTACGACAAAAAGGTGTGTCGTGATTTAAACTTGGTGTTTCAAGATTATGACAGCGGAGTAGTATTGGCATGCAATTGGGATGCAATTTTGCTAATGTCATTGCTTTACTTTTCATAGCAAGCGACACATTTTTTTGAGATCGTTACGTTTGAGAAATAACTCGATAGATGAAGATTCATTAGAACTTTCTGCATTCGTTTCTTGAACTGCATCCTGCCCTTTGGAAACTTTACGCAACTCTCCTTCACTTATTAATTCTTCATCATTCGCTACCTGATAATTTGAAGCGATGTCAGTAATAGCTTCAGCTATTCCTTTCCCCGTTATTTGACAATTTACTGAGATGGATTCTTGTTCACTCTGTTTGTAATATAGTTTTGTGATTCCAAGAGATATACGCCTAGTACACTGCATACGTAATTTCTTGCACTTTTTCACCCTCTGCACTCATTACAATAAAAAGTTCACTCTACATCGTACGAAAATTCGTTAACTATATACTTCTCACTCTGTTGCAGTCACTTGACTGATTCTGCTGATGCAGTTGGGACTAACTTCGAGAAACATTTGAAGTATTGGATTCAGTGATATGTAATTGCCGGTTCAGGAAGTAGATCATAAATTTTTGAGGGAATTCCAAGTAACCTACAGTTCGTTTTCGCCATTGTGCTTATCTTATTATGAAGGGTTCAACAGTTCAGAAATAGCAGAAAGCTAGGAAAAGTCAGCGAGCTAGGCGTATGGGTTCCGCACAATTTGTCAGAGAAGAACAAGGCGGATAAAATGGATTTAAATTTTGTCAGCAATACTTGTATATACTCATTCAATGTTTGGCTGCGACGCGTACATATAAGAGCTTCATTTTATTTCTATTGATTTATTCATTTTTTGATTATTATATCTAATAACTAATATTACCATAGTGAAAGATGGTAGAGAATAAAAAATGATTTAAAAAATTATTTTTCGAAAATTCTGAATTTATGACACCTGCAATTTGCTATTGAGGATTCTAAACTAAATTTACTCTGCCATACTTGGAGAAAACTCTGGAAAATGTCTTCTAAAGAATAGCTTTGCTAAAGTAAAATTCATAAATTGTGCTAGTCATTTATACCACAGAAAACTTTTTTCTTCTTTTTGTGCATACGGCTAGACGCTACAAAAGAAATAGGAAACGATACTAAAATTATATAATATAATATAATAATGCAATAAAAGAACTGATAATAGTATAATGTAATATGGTAAATATGCAGTTTAGCGGCTTTGCCCCAAACGCGTCTTTTTTTCCGGTTTCTTTCACAAAAGGCTTTATTTGTGTCTCAATAAGAAATATAGATCGGGGGAACTTTTTCAAGAAAAAACATAAAATTGTTAAAAACTGCCGAACGCATGAGTCGATCCCTATGATTGTTGAACATGTAAAAGACGAGATTCTGAACACCTTTTATCTGAACAATAATTGCCGCTTGACCTTAATTTCCGAGATATTTGCAAAAATTGTTCACAATACCACATTGACTCCACCTGTACGTGTGCCGTGGATCGGTTTCAAAGGATCGCTTATCGTTTCTTTCTATAGACGAGATTCTGAACACCTGAACTCTGTGTAAATGTTGGCTTTAATTTCTGAGATATTTGCAAAAATTGTTCACACTACCACAGTGACGTACTATCCCACCTGTACGTGTGCCGTGGATCGGTTTCAAAGGATCGCTTATCGTTTCTTTCTATAAACAAACCCCGGCGAGCGTATATAACGGATGATTAGTATGTTGCTTGACGTCTAAGAAGCTATCTATGTTCATTCCCCACACTCATTCTCAAACTCGTGGACCCTTACACCACCCCAACCATCACCCGATCTAATCTTTAATAAAGACTTAATAAAGATTCGATTTTTGAATTTCTGCTTATATGCGCGGCCGCTTGACGGCGGCCAGGATACAAGTTTAATCCAAACCTATCTGTAGCGTGACGCAGGATTGAAATGTAGATCCACGCTGATGAGGGAGCTTATAATTGTTGGGAGAGTATAATTGTTGCTGCCCCTTCTCTCAGTGTGCCGAATCCCTTACGAGACACTGAGCACTTTGGGTGTGTAATAAGATGCAGTTTGTCTTGTATATACACTTTATTACACGTTTTGATGAGTTGTATGAGTGATTTGTGTGTGTGGTGTATCGTCTCCGCCTTTGCCGTTTTACGTCTTGTATTCCGTCTTCCGTTTTCTGTCTTCTCGTTTTCTCCCAACTACCGTTTTGATCTCTTACTCCTTCGAGTTGTAGCTAAAGTCTTATGTCTTCGAATTCTGAATACCGTCTGATTCTTCGTCTTTGACTTCTGACTGTCGTCTCGTCTTGTCTAGTCTTGGTTTGCGGCGATTGGTGGAAAGTGATTGTAGGAGGAGGAAGAAATAGATCCTTTGATTGGGCAAGGAGTTTTAGCAGGACCTTGGATTAGGAGAGGGAAACTGTGAGGGAAGTTTCTCTTTGGTATTGGTTGGTTTTAGATTTATAGGAATGTCTGGTTAGCGTTTCGGCGGGTCAGTCGCACGTGCGTCCCGTCTGTTGGGTCTGGTCTCAAGTATTGCTGTCCCTAGTCCTTGTCTTGATTTATACCTTGTTGATCCTCAAGATGAACGGCTAGGCGCGTTTTCCACGTAATATTGCCGTCGCAACACTATATTATTATTAATCATATGGTAAAAAGGATCGGGTTTATAAAGACTTGACTTTAAACTTGAATTATATTTTATTCCCTGGCGATACAAGTACGCGGAGGCTTGAGTCTTGTACGATGCGTAATGCAAACCGTTCACTGTCAAAAGAAAGTCTGTTCCCTTGAACCCTTCGGCCATGTTCTTATAGGCCCTATGACGACCCATTGCGTCACTCGGTCTTGCTTCGAGAATTGATAATCTTGATAGTCCCTCGAAGCAAACATAGATATCGATGCAGGGTGACGCCATTCAAATAAAGACTCCTCTCACAATCAGTAAATTAAGTAATGGATTGGAGTTAGGTTAGACTGTGTTGTCGTGGCCGAGCGGAGAGCCGCTTGCGGCCCGGAACGAGTACGACTCAACACCAGCTTAGTTAACATGTGAACAAAATCTAGATTGACATATTATTGAAATTAATTAATAATTAAATTTAATCTTTTTGTCCACCCGTTATTATACGCTCACCTGCCAGTCCTGTTTCTGTCGCTCGCCGGAGTTTGTTTATAGAAGGAAACGATAAGCGATTCTTTGAAACCGATCTGACACGTCCGCTGCATACGTACAGGCGGAGTGAATGGGGTAGTGTGAATAATTTTTGCAAGTATCTCGGAAATTAAGGTGAAGCGGCAATTATTGTTCAGATAAAAGGTGTTCAGAATCTCGTCTTCTACAACATGTTCAAAAATCATAGGGATCGACTCATGTGTTCGGCAATTTTTAACAATTTTATGTTTTTTTTTTCAAGAAACTAGTAACTTTTTCAGGCTCCCTCGATCTATATTTCTTATTGAGCCACAAATAAAGCCTTTTGTGAAAAAACCGGGAAAAAAGGACTAAAAGTTTAGGGCAAAGCCGCTAAACTGCATATTTACCTGTAATCTTTATAAGATACTGAAATAGTAGATTACAAAACTCTCATCTATTCGCTATGACTGCGTCTTCCAAACTGACTCGCGTGTGAAATGCTTCAGCATTAGCCGCCCATTCGACTTTGTTTTTCTTACTTCTTATTGTTAGTCGCTCACAAGGAGAGTGCAAGTCCTTCGGGTCACCGATTTAATTGAAACTTTGTACGTTTGTAGATACTGTCATGCAGTTCAAGAATATATATCATTATAGCCGCCGCTACTCGATCGTTTTTGAGATATTTGCGATTAAAGTTTTATTACTTCGGTAACTACTGATTTATTTCTTGTGGTTTTCAAGTGGTGATGTGGCTTAATAGCGACACCCGAAAATTCATATGATGCAGGGTCCGAGGTTCGACTCTCGTCTCTAGTTGGTTTTTCTTCTTCAATCTACTTAATATTTTATATTCATTTTTCGCCTATGAAGACATTGTAAATTAACAATTGTAAATCAAATTTCTTAATCCAAAAAATGTATTCTTTACGATTTCCTATGCTAGTATATATTTGTTACAGAATAATAAGAATACAATGCATGGAAAACAGTTTTCTATAGCAATCTTATTAACCCTTTGACTGCCACGCCGAAATCACACGTTTCCCTCGGGAAACGGGAGTGCACTACTAGATGCAGGATTTATTCTAATATATCTTTGATGTTCTAAGAAAAAATTTTAATTGTTCAATGGGGCACTTTTTATTTCAAAGTATCTTCTTATTAGCGGTTATATTCAAAATGTACTAATTGTCAATTTTCATTCAGTGTTGCTCAATGTAGTTTAAGTAGTTCAAACGCTCCGGTCACCAATGACCACCGTGGCAGTCAAAGTGTTAATATCTAGTAAATATCTTAAAAACTATCGAGTAGTAGCGGCTATAATGATATATATTCTTGAACTGCATGACGAAATGTACAAACCTATAAAGTTTCAATTAAATCGGTGACCCGAAGGACTTGCACTCTCCTTGTCAATGTAAGTCACATATACACCCGCTCAGCTTCAAACGGATCACCGCAGACCCGGCCATCGTCACGCAAGGATTAATCGTATTTTACACTCTATACCTGATGCCCAGCTTCCATAGCTTTCTAAATAAGAGCTCTTTGTCTATGCTGTCAATTGCTGCTTTGAAGTGTATGAATGCCACGTATAGTTTGCCTCTATTTCTTCTCATTTTATTATTTATTAGGGAGTTCAGTATGAAGGTGTGGTCAATTGTTGACCTGTTTTTGCGGAATCTTGCCTGACTTTCCTCTAGTTTCCGGTTTCTCTCCAGTCAACTCTTTATTCTTTGGCGTAATAGCATCTCCAGTATTTTGTATTCCACGTTGAATAACGCTATGCCTCTGTAGTTCCTCACATCCTCTTTACTATCGAAAGAATCAAACTTTTCTCTCAGCTCTGGCATTTTTCCTTCCTTCTATATTTCGTTTAATAGTTCTTCAACGAACAATTCGATTACCAGGTCAGTCTCTTTTAGTGCTTTTTTCGTTTTGATTCCTTCAATGGTTTTTGCAATTTCCTTCTCTCTGAATGCCTCGTTCCTTTGTTTTATCTTTTAATATACACCCAACAGGTATGTGATCGGATTGCTCCCTTACGTGCATCGTTAATTCGCATACCGGGCCCCCTTCTTCATCTTCTTAGGCGATAACGTAATTGAGCACAGAACTCCCTCTTGCGCCTGTGTATGTTAACTTTCCATCTTCGTCCCCCTTTGATCTCCCATTTAAGGTTGTTAATCCAACAGTTTTCTGCCCACGCTATGACGGACTATATGTTCCGAGTTCCTTTCCCAGGTATCTATTTCTGTTATCTTTGTCTTAGCTTGCTTCAATCCAATCCGAGCATTCCACTCCTCGAAAATGACTAATTTCTTGCCTTTCCTATCTATCACTGTATCTAGCCTTTCTTTTATCGTTGTTACATTTTTGTCGTTGTATATAGTAATCATTAGGAGATTTTCCTCTTCCTCCGTTTAACGTTAAGACGCATTCCTACTCTTTCATTGTAGCTTTACCTATCCTGTTCTTTTTACTCCTACTGTTTGTCCATCACTTTCTCTTCCGCTGCTAGCCTCCCTTTAGCCATTTTTATCCACTACTGCATGTTCTTATTTAATACTTTCAGTATAATGTTTTTGTTTTTTTCCTTTATCCAGGTTTCTTGAAGGATCACTATATCGAAATTTTTCAAAAAACCCCACACCTCCCTTATCTTTCCTGCCTCTGCAATATTCCGTACTATAACTGATATTTTTCTCTGGTCTTCGTCCGATTCTCCTGTCTTTAAAAATTTAATCCTTAATCTCCCTTTTTTGTGTCCATAGATTCCAATTGAATCGGTTGACTTAATAATTGGGCCTGTTCTATTATGCCCTCTACTTATTCTTGTAGCCTCCATGTTTCCCGCTTGTAGTTTCAGTTTTTCTATCAGTAATTTACTTTTTCTTAATATTTCCGTTTTCCATTGCTAGTCTACTCGATGTTTTTTCTCCTTTCACTTCTCTCTTCGACTTCTATCTTTTTCAGATAGAGTTTTAGTTACATTTACAATTCTATTTCTTTTTGCTACTCTATCTGTTCTCCGACCTCCCCTTGTATCTTTTTTTCTTAGGTTGCTCAACCTAATTCCTGTTTTATTTCGTGTTTCGTCATCTTTATTCTATTTATTTTGGCTTCCTCTTAGCTTTTATCTCAATTCCTTGATTTCCTTTGTAAACATGTCCTTGCATCCTATAATTTTCCTGCCATTATTTTTTATCTCTTTTTTTAGGCACTCTAGTTCTTTTCCAATTTCTTTGCCTATACCTGTCAGGATTCTTTCCTCGAACTGCATCTTCTCGTGCTCCTTCTTTCTGGACTTGAAGTCTCCTCAACTTCTAATTCGCTTGTTTTTCCAGTATTTTTCCCTACTTCTTTTCTTCCACTGCCCAATTTGTTTAGTTTGCTTTCTTTCGTCGCCCCCATTTTTTCTTACCCGAGTACTTTTTTTCTATTCATTTTCTATTCAATTTTTAATACCTGCTGAAACCGATTCTTCTCCTGAGAGTTTTCACTTTACTTTGCCTCTGCTTCTCAATTTGTGCTATGATTTGTTTCCATTAGATACTTGTTCAAATTCGCTTCTACCAACATCTAACATCTTCTCTCGCTATTCATATGAAACTAATTTTAGCTAAGCAAAACTATTTTCAACTAATTTTAGATTCTTACTGTAATATGTCTGCTATATAAACGGAAACTTTTCGAATATTTCAAGGTTATCACTATCTGAATTATACACTTTTTAATGTGTCAACAGGTGCACTTTTTTCTTATTTATAAGAAATATGCCGAAACACTTGTGTGGGAAATTGGTTGGTTACGGAGATATTTCTACTTTTGGTACTTTAACTTTAATGTTTTAATCAGTAGAACTTCTTTTCATGAACAGCAAACAAATACATTTACTGATGCATCCGGAAATATAGAATTAATGTATACGGTTGCTACAATAACACTATAAGTTAGAAAAATAAATTTTGATCATTAGAAATTAATCGTAGGACATTCAAATTACCAGCCCCACAATGATCTTACTCTATCAATACAAATTTGATATTAAAATATAGAAATACAAATACAGTTTTGTATATTTAATACTTAGAGGAAGTATATAATCTTAATTATCTAACGGAATGGAATGAGATATATTTATATATGGAAAGACAGAAATTGGTTGACCTCTAAGAGGGACTAAAATATCTCTTATATCTGTTAAAAACATGAAGTCGACAAATAAACTTTTTAAGATGCTATAAATCTCAATAGTTACATTTGTCGATTTTTAACAATTTTTTAAGTATTTTAAGATTTGTATGTAAATTAATAGAAACTATTATTTTGCAAACGTTCTTTATTAGATCATTCGTTTATTATAGTAAGAACATTATTTCATACATTTATTCTAGAATACAGGTAATTTTATAATATAATAATGCAAAATACAATATATAAAAGTTTATTTTGGTGACTTTGCCCTAAATCTATTTATTTTTCCTGGTGTTTTCAAAAAGTATCGTGCTTTAGCATTAATAAGAAATATAGGTCGCGGGAGAAATGTAGATTCCAATGATTTTGAATCATGTTATAGTAGACGAAATGCTGAGAAATGTATATATATGTAGATAATAATTGTCGCTTGGCCTTAGTTTTTGAGATATTTGCAAAAATTGTTGGTATTACTATATTCAACTCTGCCTATATGTGTGTCATGAACGCGTTGCACATAATAAATGTCATTAAAGTGTATATCTAACACGCGATATCTCTTTGTTGCGCGGCGGTGCTGTATATTGGGAAAAACTGACCAAATTCATATGAAAATCGCAGATCAAGATGGACTTTGTTTACTACATATTATACATGATTTTTTATACATTTTGTTACGCTGATTTTAAAGGAGGCAAAAAAATTTGTCTAGAATTTGAAGATTTGGAGAAAAGAGCAATTTAGTCGAGAAAATTGTAATTTGCGATTTTTGTCGTTCAAACGATTTAATAGCTCTCCACTTTGAATGCATATGTTACATGTTGTATAAAGATCAAATTAAGTTAAATGACGAAATAATTATGGTAATATGGCATACCTTATATTGAAGAAGGAGTAATACATCAAGTATTTGGTTCTGGATCCATATATTAATAAATATATAGATGCAAACATATATGCCTGTATGATGATTATCAAGATTATTGAATTTTTATTGGTAGCTTTTGTGGTAGTTACATGAATTTAAACGTTTACGAAGACAAGAAATCATGAATATGCGAAGAAGTGATGCAAACGCTTTGTGACGTACATATATAGTCGTATTAAAATAATGATATCCCCAAATGAAAAGGCCCATTACGTAAACAAATAAACCTTCAACAAATAAAAGATTGACTATTTGAATAGTGTATATAAACATGGTTACATATATTTACAATATAATATTTTTTATATAATTCAATACAGCTGACTGAAACGAAATAAATTCGAAGTGTACGCAATATTTTCCGTATTGCTAAACATAAGGATAAAATTAGAAAATTGTCAGAACAAATTTTCGAAATTAATTTAATTCCTAATAGAAAACAAAAATAATAGGAGAATATTTCTCTGACACTTGACAAATGTTTATACAGTTATCATTGTGTGGTAGGTGAAAAAATGAAAATTTGATCAATATTACCAAAAACGTAATGATCGGTCAACAGTTTATTTTATACTATAGAAACAAATTATGGAAAAAATTCGAAGAATTTTGAATTCTAAGAAGAATAGAATATATTGTTTAAATATACTAAATATTATTTAATTTATTAACATTAATTTGTAACTAAAAAATTGATTATTTTTTTAACGGAAGCTCGATAACCTTGCGAAAACACACCAAATATACTTTAATGAAAAATATAAATTGGAAACTCGTGTTAATTTATTTAATTGATTGCATTATATACAAATAACAGTACATTTAAAATTCTAACACAGATAGAATATGATTTAGAGGATTATGTTTATATATTAAGTAATTAACATTTCTATTATTTATGCTGTTATAGATGTCTATTCATTGGGGCATAGCAGGTGCTGGAAAAATATCACATGATTTTGTATCATCTTTACGAACATTACTTGAAAATGAACATGTAGTGGTTGCAGTAGCAGCACGAGAACTATCCAGAGCACAGGATTTTTCTAACTTACATAAAATTAGAAAGGCATTTGACAGTTATGCAAAGCTAGCAGAGGATAATGATATTGGTACGTACCGTCCTATTATACTTGCCTAATGTTTGTAGAAATATATTTGTTAGATTTTTAATTAGAATGAAATTTATGTTACAATAAAACACAATCTATATGGTAAGATTTTTAGTATCATAGTACAAATATTCTCAGATATCTTAATGTTTCGAAAAATTGTGTTAAATAGGAAATTGTATATATTATATAATGATTCGAAAACCTATATCGTCAAATTTTTCACAACCTTTTATAGTAATATGAAGAGTATATGAATTCAGAAACCTTTCTTAAATCTATTTCGTTTGTAAGTTATGATCAATTTTTGTATAAATCATTAATTTCATATAATTTTCTATTATAAAGTTGTCAGCTTCTATAGATTTACTTCAATTTAGTATTAAATACTGCAAGATCGTGTTTTTACCAGTTTTTGTCAGATAATTTATTATAAACAGTGAAACAACTTTCGTAATAGTTAATTTTTTAATTAGATTTAGTTAAGATTTTTAGTTAGACAATATCTATCAACTATGTAAATATTCTTGTATTTAATTTTCCTCTTATTGAAATGTACATCTTTTTACGGAATAAAAATAGAATTGCTATATTCCTATCGGAATTCAAATGCATATATTACTTTCTCTATTTATTACTTTAACTGACATATGCAGAAAAACATAGAATTCTCATGTATGTATGTAGGATCGGATTTTGGGTGGATTCACTAAGATAGTATTGTTGGCTTCTTAATAGACTAAAATAAGCTTATACATAGAATAACGGCTATGAAACAAGAGAGATTCGCTATGGGCACGCTCTTTTGATCTCTCTTAGACTGACTTAGACTTCTTACATGCTTTCTGACTGACTTTCAGACTGACTTTCAGACTGACTTTCACACTGCAAAAAGACTGGCTTAAACAACTCTTAAAGATTCTTAAAGACTCCTTGCACCCTTATTTAAACCATTCATTCTGTCATTTTCCATGCCCAGGCTTTCCTTTCCAATTGTACCCCTTTCCCACGCAACCTCGGTAGGCCAAGTACTTCAACCACTCTAGACGCATCCCTAAACTTTCACTCGACTCTACCATAAATATTCTTTGTAGTCAATCCTCTTGCACACAGTCACTTTCGTTCTAAGCCCAGACACTCTTGACATTCTTTCAGGACCATACTTATTCCAATCCTACATGTATAAATATTTTCTAGGTATCTCACCTCGTGGTAATTTACAAAGATAATAGATAATAGATAATAGATAATAGATATTAATAGATATTTAGGATAAAAAATATTTATGAAGCATTTATTAATTAAATATTATTGCAATAGGATTGCATTGGGTATCCCAAAATTCACGCAAGATTTGAATTTTGCGCCATTTGTGCGGTAAAGTGTTTGCAACGAAAAGAAAGATGACATCGTGACAGCTGAGAGCTCAGGGTTATTAGAAATGGAGCGTTATACGAAAGAACAACGCTTCTTCATCGTTGAGCAATATTTACAATTTTTAATTAAAAGCCCGTACTTTCAATCAAAATTACTTTTTGCGTGAATTTTCGGACATACAATATGTATGTATATGTTTTTACATTTTACCTCGCGGTATCGCAAACGATGTAAATACAGTTCTGCCAACTTTAATATTTTGTTACTCGTTTTCTCATTAGTGCTAACTACCAATTTTCTCATAATCCAATATACAATTCAATTCAATATTTATATTATAGATAAAGTTCAAAGTTACATTAGACCTATGAATCTTTTTCTAAACTTTTCCCTCGCTCTCTATCCGCACTCTACCCGCTCTTTCTCTCTCTCTCTCTCTCTCTCTCTCTCTCTCTCTCTCTCTCTCTCTCTCTTCTCTATTTCTTATTTATTTTTTCTCAAATTTTGCCATTGGTATAATAATTGTTCTTGAACTACGGAAGAGGTATTCCAATGTTTCTATAACGTGTGCTTTCGGGAATAAACAATATTCTGTTAATGTTACCGTCAGTGCAGTTTATGTGTAATATGGAATATAATAAAATAAAGAGCGGTAACGTATAGAATCATACGTCAGTATCTTTTAGCAAACCTGCATACATGATATGTCACAGAAACACGGCTTTATAGCCGTTTAAATAAATTACATTAATTACGAGTTGTGCAAATCATCATACGTAGTAGTAAAAAGTATGCCGCGGTGAAAGTTACGTGCTTTTATGCATACGGTAACACTGGACACTACCCAGTAATATTACTTTCAAACTTCTCTTAATAAAAAAAAAATGTATTATCGTAAATTGTATTATATTTTTATTCAATTATCTGACTTAAATATTGCATTTTTGGTGGTGGATAGGTTAGAATTTCTTGGTATACATTGAAAGAATTATTTAATCAAACTCAACTGAGAAAGTCATCAAAGTAAATTATGAAATTCACTCTAAAGTTAGAATCCAATTACTAATTATCCTTATGTATGTAGCCAATAGTAAGATTAAGAGTGAACGCAAAGGAATTCTTGGATCTAACTAACAATAAGTACTAGCTGGTGACGGACAATAAACAGCAACCTAGGGTTCAGACTGAATGTTTAGAGCGACGTCTGAAGTGTGCGTGTAAAGATCGGATGAACGAAATATTTATGACTGTATAGAAAGCAAACTGAAGAGCGAAAGGCGCCTGAATGTTTAGGGTATTATGGGAAATGCGTGATTGAGGAAGAAAGCTCGAATATCTCGGTCTTGAAGGAAGACCGAGTGCAAGGCAAGGTGCTGGATGAAGGTGCAAGGGCTGTCCTAGAACAGTCCTGTTGGTGAGAGTGCGATACGAGGTTTGAAAGGGAGTCGAGTCGGTGATAGCTCGAGTAGTTAACGTGCGAGTGTGAATTGCGTAATTAGTCTAATCTTTTCAGTTTGTAAGGGACTCTTAAGTCCCTTTAACTCATAAATAAAATATATTGGAATTAAATAACATCTTTATTCCTTGTATTTTGCCAATCAAAATATATCCCAACATGTATATAATAATAATAATTAATCTTATACGCGCATTTTGAGTATCGTATGTTTACTTCGTTTGTTTCGTCTTTTTCTTTTTTTTAATATGAAAAGGTAAATACAAAATATTTTACAAAATAACATAAACTGCTGTGTTTCTCAAGAATTATATGAAAAATTGGGAAATGTTATGCTTTTTTAATATTTCACAATTTGATAGCATCTAAAAGTATTCGTCGATCTTAATTTATTTAATTTATTAATATATATTTTTACTTATTTTTGCAGATGTCGTATATATCGGAACGTTAAATCCACAACATTTTGAAATTGCAAAGTTAATGTTAAATCATGGGAAACATGTCTTATGTGAGAAACCTTTAACTATGGATGCAAAACAAACAACAGAATTGATAAACTTAGCAAACGAGAAAAAATTGTTTTTAATGGAAGGTATTTGGAGCAGATGTTTTCCTGTATATGAGATTCTTAAGCAAGAAATTGATTCTGGAAGTATCGGTGAAATTTATCAAATTCTTGTATCTTTTGGATTTAATCTCTCACATGTTCAACGATTAACGTACGTAAGCGAATTTTCTTTTCTTTTCTACTGTTGCGTGAATAAGTGAGTCTTGATTTGCGATGGTTAATGATGAACGGATCCAAAGGGAAGGGAAAGTGTGATGCTTGAAGAGTTGTAGATTGTACTTTTAATGGTTGAATAGTTACTGTCTTCATTTTCCGCGAGAACGAGTTACAACGTTAGGAGTTTATAAGAACTCTTGGCACGGTCAAGCATTTGTCTACTGGTTAATAGAAATGGTGGAAGTTGCTGATTTAGAGATATAAGAGTGCCGGTTATAAACAGTGTTCTTTTTCCTTTTTTCCTTTTTTCCTTTTTTCCTTTTTTTCTTTTAATATCCCATCACGCTTTACCTGGGGTACGGGGTCCGCAATATGCTATTCTTTCTTCTACGTTTGTATACCTATACCGACGAAATGTTATTTCACAATTTAACATCTGCGTATGGTAAAAATGAAAATAATTATCGTGAAATAGGTATGTGCGAATATTATTATGGACAAGATAGTAATTTTTATCATTAGGATTAATCGGGACTGGTGAAATATAACTTATTTATTTAATTATTATTTTAACTTAGTTTTAAATATATCAAATTTTAGGTTAATCTCGTTAGGATTATACCGGGGAACATTAAATAAACAGATTGATACAATCGTAACTTAAACTATTTATCAATAGAAATAAAACGATATAAATTTTATAAGAAAATGAAAAAGTACGTTGCCTTACAATTAGCAGTTATACCGAAAAGACATTGAAAAGTATTTAGCTATTTAGCTTTCAAATAGCCACGAGTACTCTTGTTGATAAAGTAAATGAACATTTTTGATACTAATCTTCATTATATAAAATAATACTCTTTCTTTTTGTTTCTTTTTGTACAATGCGTTTGCATTGTATGCATCATGAAGTATGAATCGGAATGTATGTAGAAAATATTTTCATGTAAGCATACGTCAATTTGACGTCCCGTTACCACTAGCAATATGGTCAATTAGATCCCGGGTCACCGCTAATGATATTGAAAAAGTAGTCACTGTCCGGAGATTAAAAATGTTTGTTTGTTATTCCATTTCCAAGTACCATAGGTTTAGTCGGTTCGCTTTCGTATATGCAAAATTTGTGATTTTTCGTTTTTCGTAACATTTCTCGCGTGACAACATTTTCTATTTAACAGCTTTGATTTTGTTTTATAATGTCCTCAGTTTTACGGAATTTAAATTGTCAGAAATATCAACTTTTCTCACTTCGTTCTGTATTGTTCTTTCGGTGTTGTTCGGCTTGAAGAGTGATTGCTTTTCAGCCCAGGGATCTGCTTCTTCGTTCCCAGTTATCCCTTGATACGAAAGAATCCAATCGTTACATTCCTGTCGATGGATGCAAATTCCGTGTACGGAATTAAGATATTTCTAACGATTTCGTTTTTCTTCCTTTCAGAGGTGTTTGTTAAGGCCTGAATGACGCTCCAATTCAATTCCGTAGAATCGGTGTAAATTACGTGGCCTTGAATGTCAGAAGTACATGTATACTTAAGAGCGTCGCGTAATGAATAAGTTTCAACGGTAAAAACAGATGCTCAAATAGACGTTTTTTGATCATCTGTAATAATGGCGTATCTCACCCCTTGGTTAGATTTGGATGCGTCGGTAAAAAATTGTTTACAAGAAGTGTAAACTTGAGTTTTACGTTCATGGTTTAATCTAGTATTCTTGCTGCCGTCGGCTTCTTATGCCGTCGAATCTTACCAGGTTCAAATAGTACATTACTAGTAAGACACGTGCGAAATAAACCCACAGCAAATCGCAATGCTGCATTATGTATGGGATCTATCGTTTTTAAAATATGCCCAGTTTAACTGGGTTGTATATAATAGAACCATAGTCAATCTTAGATTTTATTAGGCTTCGATAGATTTTCAGTAGGATTTCTTGATCAGAGCTCCAATTGTGGCTGGCTAGGATTTTGATGATATTTCATCTTTTCAGACAAGAGTGTTTTACGTGTATTATGTACAGAATCTAGGATAGCTGCCTGCTAAAGATTAATACGAAAAGAGTTTGATGTTGTGAACGAATTTGATTTTGTTATTTCTCACAAATAATGTTGGCGTATCTTGTTGGCGTTTCTTTGAGAAAATTATGCCTTGTGCTTGTTGAGATGAAAATTTAAGCCGAGATATATAGGACCATTCTTTAGGACCATTTTTTAGGACTATTTTTTCACTGCACGTTAGCGTGAGATCGTGAGCAAATAGATGAGCATTTACGAGTGGTCTTATGCCACTTGTTATATCATTGAATCCTAGCGAAAATAGCGTAACGCTAAGTACCGAATCTTGGGGTATGTCGTTTTGATAATGTGCCATTCATCCTAATTTGAATAGATTTATTTGAAAGAAAGTTAACTATAAAGGATAACATGAATCCATTAATATTTAGTTCAATGAATGTGTCGATGATTTTCGGTCTCCAGACCATGTCATACGCATTCTTAATGTCCAAGCATATTCCGCTTTGGAATGGTCATAATAAATTGTTAATTTTAAGGAGTCAATGGAGTTTGGCATTAATCATGTTTTTCAAATAATTTGCACGCAATTATTATAATAATTGCAATTGAGCGATAACACTCGGGTTGACGTTTATTTTTGTCAAGTTTGGGAATTGGAACGACTATGGCCTTCCTTGAATTCTATATCTGGAAAGACTTTCTGAGTCTATATGCAGTTATACACTTTGAGGAGATAGCTTTTCCCGACCATAGGAAGTTTTTTTAGTAATCTGTTAGGACTATTATCTGGACCAGGTGATGAATTTCGAAAAGGAATTTCGTTAATCGAAGGATATTGGTTAATTCGTTTATTATTTAATAGTTATTATTATTCTTTTATGTTGGTGATAGTTTAAGATACGTTTACTCTCGTGTTGTTCGATTTCGAATTTTGCTCGTTTTAAATATTGGGCTTTTTTAATAGTTTTAATTTGTAGAGGTGGAGTAAACTGAATGTTTGAAGGGGTTTTCATCATCGTCGGGTTGGGCCTCATTTGACGATGGTGATACGGACCTTCGTGTACCAATTTGAATCATTGGCTGTTCTGTTGGTTAGAACAGATGGTAACTCTTCTAGATTTTCAATTGGTAAGTCAGTTTCTAAGGTGTCCTTACTTATCGACGGTTTTATAGTTTGACTAATTGTAAGCGACCTGTATTTGCGTTAATCGTGATAGCGTTGCCGGTGGAGTTATAAGGCAATTGTTTCGCTATGTGGCCTTTCTATTCGCATAGAAACTGAGTTAGTTCATCAGTTGTAACGAAAATTCGGTAGGTAGATAAAGTTTGGTTTGGTTTTCTTAACTTCATCAGATTTCATATACATTTGCCGTTTGAAACTTAGGATGTGAGCATATTCTGGGTCGGGCATTACTGTTTCTAAGAAGGATATTTTTGAGCAAGTGTACATTATTACGCTTGAATATATCTCCTATCGTTGTGTTAGGTATTATTGGGGAGACGTTAAATAATATTATTCTCCGTGTTGGTGTTAGCATGGATCTGATTTCAGTTGAGTTATTGTTTACTCTTATTCTCTTGTGATTGCCTATTAGTCGAATTACTGTTTTCTTATTTTCCAAGTACACACAAATTCTTTTGTTAGAGATTCTGGAGATGAATTTCCAATTGCGGAAGCATAATTTTTTATCCTTATGGCATCGATTGCTTATAGAATTATGGCTTGCTCTTTAGGAGGATAGGAATCGTGTTTTCTGACATGAGCGCAAAATTAATTAGCTGCAGTATCGTTGAATTATTGTATTTTTTAGATTTTTCTCTGTTGGGTTAGTGGATGAGATATCTCTGTTACATAGAAGCTTTGCTTGCTGGCTGTTGTGCGAATGTCGTTTCCATTTTGCAGATTAAGTCCATACGTGTACACGGGATCTGAACTGATGTGGGGCATTAAGGCCGTCATTATTGATTCTAACACAAGCATTGTCACTGCCGTATGGCAGTACCGTACGTGACGGTACTGTTATCAAGCACAGCTGCTCTATACGACAGCCGAAAATGGAGTGTAATACATTTTATATTTCATTGTTACTTTCTTAATAACTCTTATTGAACAAAAACTAAGACAAGCGCTATTGCGCTATTCGAGATTAATCGGTAATGTTTTTTCAATGATCCGTGGGATTGAAATGATTAATATCCTCTTTGAAATGATTTAATCCATTTATATCTATATGTTATTTCTGAATCATGATTGAATTGCGACAGGCATTCTACTGCAAAAGAAATATCTGCTCTGCTATATGTATTTAAATACACGAGTTTTCCCAGTAACTCTTGGTACTCGTTAATCCTACATCGTTTGTTATTTTCATGGTTATCTATATTCGCATTTATTTCCATTGGAATTAATATTGCATCGTACTTTTTCCTCCAATAAGTTCCCAACATTTCTGCAACATATTTCTTTATATGGTGAATCCTGATGTAGACAGTAAAGAAGATTGATTTCTTCTTTATTGCTTTAATCAATGGTACAACAATTGTAGAATATATTTTCAATTCTACAATGTAATCCTCGATGTATCGTATTAAAGCAAGTATTGTATTAAACATCCATAGCATGTTTATTGCGTGTCAGCATGCGATCGCGTGGCGTCTTCGCACACTTTAAACGCGTTTTTCTCGAAACCAGATTTTTCAAATTGGCAATTTAGAAAGTTTATGGTATATATATACTATATTACATGTACTTGTAAACGAAATTATAAAATAAGCAAAGTAAATAATTTAAGCAACTTCTTTATACATAAATAGACGTAAAATTCTTACGAGGAAATCAGCTTTTTTCCAAAGCGGCCTCATTTTACCAATTTTCAACCTTTGGATATTTTTAAAGGTTTACCGACAAACTACGTTTATAAGAAGCAAGAAAATTTGCTGTATTTCTGTCAGATAGAGAGGATTTACAGTTCCCGAAAATTTCAGACCTTTTTATCGTGATGCTACATATACGCTGTTATAATGCCAAATTCTAACCTTTTTTAGAACGTAAAAAAGATTGTTCTTGTACTCTTATAGCTACTGAATAATATCTTGTAGTTTTCCATGTGATCAAGTAAATATTACTAGTAAAAAATTCTCCAGAATACGTACATTTTCACTTTTCTACACTGTTCTACGCTGTTCTACAAGATCTCCCCTTAAATGTACATAGATTTTTCCATCCCTTTATTTTACTTATATTCCTGAAACTGCCACAGTTTTGCCCACATTTTTTATGTCTATTTCTAGTTCTATTGCCTCCACGTATCTCCAAGTATAACAATCATTCTCGCAAGAAAATATACCGAACTGTCAATCGTCAGTTTTAATGAATTTCCACATAATTGCAATTGTGCAATCTCTCTCTCTCTCTCTCTCTCTCTCTCTCTCTCTCTCTCTCTCTCTATCTATCTATCTATCTATCTATCTATCTATCTATCTATCTTCCAGAGCAGGCCCTTTTAAACCCGTCTGCAAGGGGAGGACCTCCCCCGTAGGAGGAGAAAACTCCCCACACGTAACGCTCTGGGGTGGAAGGGATTCCTCCTTCAGGTTAAGCTCTCCGAAGGGTCATCCACTCGGGGACCCTTCCCGAGAGGTGTCCGCGGACGCGTCACCCTCACGTGGCCTGGCCCCGACTTCCCGAGACTCGTCTGGCCGCCAGACGCTAACGGGACCTCTATACCTGGCCAAGTCGAAAAATATCCTACACAATCGAGACTTTTAGTTTCGAAATAAGAAAATTTTAGTAAAGGAGAATGACAATAATAATACTAATAACAATAATTTATTTCCACTCTTGGACTTAGAACTAGATTTAGCTTACAAGGTTAATTATATCCATGCTTACACACATCTCTTCACTCTATAAATCTTCTGTTTCCTACGTTCCCTCTCCTTTTTCTTTTTCTTTACATTCCTTAACCAATTAACAACTCGTTCGTTACTTCTATCGTCCAGCACATTTCTTATTGTTAGTCTATATCCTATCCTCTCCATTTCCTCGTTCTCTTGCAGCAGACACCACGATGTACCGTATCCTCGTACGCAAAATTTGCATAATTTGTTCTCTTCATGTAATCAGTACCTACATATTCTTCTAGATTACCACTTCTTGTCCCGGCTATTATACCCTGACTCTTCTTCTGAATTTCGACCTCGTTTACCACCGCATTCTTTGTGCTGAGAAAGAGGGATACTGTATTTAGAAAAGAGTCTTTGCCACATATTTGTTTATCTACACTTGCGATGACAGAAGAAGGAAAAATTGAAATAATATTAAAATTTTTCTATGAATCAACTTGAAAACAAAGCAAAACAATATACATAAAAGTCTCTGTTAAAAAATAAACTTAAATTCTTTAGTACTTCTAGACCTTTCTTGTACAGTAACGCAACGAACAATCGGACTTCTCGCCCTTCATCGATATCGGATATACATACTATGGTATCGCAGGATGAGCGGGTCGAGCATGTTATCTAGAATGCGTGCGAAAGGACGAATGACCGTGCGCTAGGATTGTGTGGACGGGATGTTTATGAATGTATCGGATGAAAGTGAAGAGTGTCTCTGGGAATGCGTTTGAGTGTTTGGGCTACGTGACCCGCTGAAGGTAAGATTTCAAGGAGTGCGTGGGAAAGTGTGATTGGAAAAGAAAGAATAGGTATGAAAGAGGATAGAATGTATGGTTTTAAATAGGGATGCAAGGGTGTGAGTAGGCAGTACGTAGTATGTCGTAGTATGGTGTAGTATGTATTATGTTAGAGTTCGTAGTAGACTTATTAGAAGAGAGTTGCGAAGAAAGAAGTTGCTAATTGTAATCGTGTTGTTAGTTGTAATTGTGTTGTTAGGTATAATTGTATCGTTGTAGTCGTGCGAGTTTAGTTGATATATAGATATCTATATTCCTAGTCTTTACCGCCACCGCACATTGCATTATATGTATTATATTTTATGTTTAAATAATAGTTTTACATATTTACCAAACACCCATGTCTCTACAATACATATATACTAACTAAGAAATATTACATTCCTCCCATGAAAATTCTTTCCACGTTTTTCCTAATTTTTAAAAAGCGATTTACTAATTATTTGTTTTTGTATAATATATCTGTTCCAGAAGTTTGCAAGAATATGTACAAATTGCTTTTTCATGAAATAGTCGTTGAAATAATCGTTGAGATATAGTTTTATCAAGTGCAGTTGGAAATTATTATTGGGTGTACGAATACTTTTCACACTGGCTGTAATAAAAAAACGTCCGAATAAAATACCCTCGCCGCAGTATGTTTCTATCTTCATTATTAATGGCATTTATGTCACTGACAAGTCGAGCGAAACAATACTGTTTTGTTAATTATTCGCTAATGTGTGTAATTTTAGACTAAATATGAGATAAAATTACTCAAGTCAATTAAAGATTACGTTTGATTTTGGTTGGATTTTATATGCAGGGGCAGAAGTAGAAGTATACTTACTTTCCTAGGCGTGTACAGTGCGGCCTAGAAGAGCGTGTGTGCAGCGTGTTTTCATCCTCACGGCTGACTAATACTTTAGTTTAGTTAGTTTTCTGTTTCATAATAACTTCAGAGACTACGTCGATTCTGCCATATCCTGCCCCCCTCGGTCTCGCTTTCGTGTAGCGAGATGATCGATGTCGATGATCTTTATCGAGGGAGTGCCAGCGGAGCTAATCACCCGTGAGGTTGAAAACACGCTGTGCCATCTCTTCTCGACCGCACTCTACTGGTCCCCCACTTAAGGGTTCAAGTTTTAAATAAATTTTTTGTTAATATTATGATATTGGCGAATGGACCGAACAATTGTTGGCGCGAGTGGCGAGTATCGGAACGGTATGAAAGCGGATAGAGCGATTGTCGGCGCGAATAGCGAGTGTCGGAACAGTGTGAGTTCTTAGAATGCACGAGGAATTTTTGGACGCCTGGCAATGTGTAATACACCACAAAGGGTGTATAGTGTGTATTGACATATATATAGAAAGAAATGCAAAGGGATAAGAGTGGAGAGTTGGATCCGAGAAATCGTTTGAGAGAGTCCGTTATGAGAATTAGTTTTGAACGGTCGATTTTGCATAGTAAATTGTGCTATCATATTTTATCTAGTATATAAGAAATATTGTTAAGAAAAGAGAAAAAGCTTAACCCATTCCTCTAATATGCAATAATAATTTATAAAATCATTTTTATGCAATCAGTAGGCATAGGTAGAACACGTTTTATCGAGGTAAAGCCTGAAACATGCATTATATAAATTGAATTTCGTACTTCACTCACGAATCACGAGTGATCTTAAGTTTACCTTAGTAATTGTTTATTTGTTGCTTATCCTCTCTTCTAACTTTACCTACAACATATACGTTGCTATTAAGTGTGTAACGACCACCGTTCGTGATCAGCACCAGAGGGAATCAAGGAGGTTCGATATTCCTCGCAAATGCTCGGTGAACCCTCCGCTTCCTATAAATAAAAGATCCACCGACCTGCTAATCATCTCACGTGAGAGACACGGGTCTTCTATAAGTAACCTTAATGACGAGTCCGCTAGCAGACCCCAGGCCCAAGAAGAAACCTCGCGCTTCTCCCTCCTTTTTCTCCTCTCGTCCTTTCACACACTCGTGCTTTCCGACGCAAACAGTTACGCCTCCAGTGAAATTCAATATATTATTCGAAAATTGTGTTTTTCATTTTAATATATTAGAAAGTAATAAATACCCGAAAGTAAAATTTTAGATTTAATGCCCATTCAGATTTTTCCGCTTACTTTCCATTTTATCGCGATTTGGTGCCTATTTGGTGCGATTGATCGCGATGGGGCCTGTCGGAACCTTATCTCTCAGATTTATTATATTAAGAATTATTTTGTTCTGTTTAGCCTAAAAAGTCTTGGAGGAGGTACTGTATTGGATTTGGGCGTATATGCAATACAATTGGCTTGTTTGATATTTAATAATGAAATGCCTCACAACGTACACGCTACTGGTTGTTTAAATGAAGAGGGAGTTGATCAATCCGTGACTGCTATCTTTCAGTATAAAGGGAATCGCACTGCAACCATTATTACTCATTCTCTAGTTAATTTGCCCAATGAAGCATATATTATTGGTACAAAAGGGATGATAAAAGTGCCGATGTTTTGGTGTCCAACGAGTATAGAACTTCCACGCGGTACAATAAATAAACCACTTCCTGAAACAGAATGCAAATTTAATTTTACTAATAGTGTTGGGCTGAGTTACGAAGCTACTGAAGTTCGAAATTGCATTTTAAAAGGTACAGTATGTTTCTTCGTTCGTTTTATATTCAAAATATTATTGAAATATGGCAAATATTAATTTTAGGGAAGGTAATACTGATGACTTTGATTCATATATACCAAACATTATATGTATATGTATTAAAATCATTGAGATTGACTTCCCTGAAATCAATATTTATCTACAATATAAATGTAATTATAATGTAGTAGCATGATTGAGTTTTCACCGATATTCTTAATATTTGAATGAAGATTTGGAAGAAGATTTGAATGAAGATCTGCAGGGAGTAGATTGAATAATAACGTAAAATTATATGTACATATCAAGATATAGATATCTATTGCAAATTAAATTTAGGTCAACAATTAAACCTTAAGGGACATTGAGTATATATCATTTAATATTGTACGATATTCATCGTAAATAACCGTAATATGACACGAAATCATTTTTAGTTATTCAGTTATCCTTACCAGTAGATATAATTAATAATTAAGTTTATAAAGAACACAAACACTCATTGTTAGTGAATTATAAGAAATCAGCACGCCGCGATGCGTCGTATTGACAGGTAGCTGTCCTGACAGGTTAAATCAAAAACTATATTTAACATGAAACATTTTACAACTGTTGCTAACAAAATGTGATGAAATTTTCCGAAAATATAGTTCTGCATGCAATTTCTTTCTTTCTTTTCTCTTTATCATTAGCCATCTATATTTAGAGCGTGAAAATACCTCTCAAATTTGGAGATGAAAAACATACTTTTCTCAATATTTTGGGAGTTATTCAGTACGGCAAGAAGTATTATTCAACAATCAAATACTTTTTTTCATGACCAAGTTAACTATATGAGCATGTAAGTTATCAGTGAGCATAGCAAGGCATTTGTTTCTTTATTCGTGTCCTTGTTTCCAATTCGGTTGCTGAATTGGTTAATAGTACACACGCACACACACACACACACACACACACACATATATATATATATACCTACATATGATGTGGTTACAAAGATTTCAAGTAAATGACATAAGAAATGGAATAAGTTAAGAAATCATATGAAGGTGGTACAGTAGCAATATATGATAGTGATGTGAAATAGGTGTGCATAGATTTACTAGAACTATTCAAGAGTGTAGAGTGTAATATAGTTAGAGAATGATATGTATAGGCATTAAAAATTTATGGTATACTGCGTACAGTATAAAAATCAATTCTATTTATTTGTAAAGAACTTTATTAAAAAGCTACGTAATAACGAAAATGCTAGAAATGAAACTGAAACTAATATCGAAGGGATTGAGGTTTTTCATAAAGTGAAAGAAAAAGTACGAGAAAGATTTCTAATTATATCAGAATTATCGAGTTCGTTCATGCATTTATGAAGCTAGAGAAAAGTGAACGCATGAAGATAATATATGTTATGTGTATGAAGAAAAAGTGAAAGAAATATTTTGGTGTCTGGGTAGAGGAGATGTTCGTTCGTTCGTTCGTTAGAGAGAAAGGAAGATTTAAACTATCGAAGAAAACACAAATCGACAAAGGTGGTGTTGAAACTCGTGGGGAGAATGAGGAGTTACACGGCCGTATTAATCAATAATAATAAAGAATATGTAGAAACATGAAAAAGGAAAACTCTCTACTGCGCATGGTCGAACATACGATAAACTAATAACTATTATAATAATGCCACCTGTATGCCCTTTAGTTTCTAGAGTATATGTATATTGCTACCGTAAGGTTCAACCTCCGTACGATACCATCATATATGGATCAAAATAAATTGCAAGACATTATGAAGGTGATGTTAAACATCAAAGCAAAAGGCATGGAATTTTTTATACATGACACTAATTGAAGACGATGAGGTTTCGAAAAAAAATTAAAAAATAATTTGGAGTCATCATTATTGGATACAGACCTTACAAGAGTGTTATGGGTAATCCGCGGTGCATACGGATTATCCCGTCTTGGCATACTTAAAGTTTATAACACGATCGCAAAGAAAGGCTATTTTTGAGTTGAATATTGGATTAAATATCGGAATATTTTAGGGTAATGAATAAGGTTTTAGAACTTTAATTTCTTCCGCGCCCAATAGCAAGAGACGTGTTATAAAACTCCGTAATTCCGAAGGGCCATTTCGAAGTGTCTCTAACGACGCTTCGGACTTGAGGAATGCTGCAACCTTGGGGAAAACCTTAAACTTCATGCCACCTCAGATATCGCCCTCCCTTACCAAGAGACGGGCGCGCCAAGGACGCATGGAAGGGTGGTCGCGACGATACTTAGGATGCCTCTGGTTGGTGAATTAACACTTCGAGAAATAACTAATATCAACGTACATCCATAATATGTGAAGGCAAGGAACCAAGATTGGCTAAAGAACTCATGATAAGAAGTCAAGAGAAAACGTCACGGTCAATCAGGCCACTTTGAAACCCAAAAGAGCCCACGCACGTTATCACGTTCAAACCGCGTTCAAATCGCATACTCGACTCAATCAGTTGAAGCTCTAACCAGGTCTATCTCGAGTAGGCCACATCCCTTCAGCACTGTCGCATCAGCGTAGCTGACCTTACAACCCTGCAGAACTCCGACCATGAGAATTGCAGTGTTTGGGGCGCAACAAAGAGGAAGTGAATATGAGAGTTTAAACAAATCTAAAATAACATTTTTTAGAAAAACTACAAAATTTATTATTCGAATCTATAGTGAAAATTTATTACTAATCGAAGAAGTGGCAACAAGACCTACGCTTCAAGTTCTACCGATATGACCCGTAACTTTCTCCGAATACTTATTTCCTCCTCTCTTACGGTGATATTATTTATTAATAATAATTCATAAAAAAAAAAAAGAATAATGAGATATTCATTTTTAATATATTCCTTAAATAAATTGATATTTCGAAAAACCTGTTACATAGTTATATTTGTCAATAAATAGAAAAATATACATATAATTTTTGTGTATATCATTCCTTACTATTCCGAATAATTTCTAAAATATCGAGAAAAATATGTTTTTATTCTCAACTTTAATATTTTAATAACTTAAATATTTTAACTACTGTAATTTTACTTATATCAAATTTGTTCGCGAACAAATAGAGAGCTATACAAAATTACAAATAACCACCTTAAAGATATAAGATTTGATTCCAACTGAAATGTTTATGCAAGGGATGAAAGAGAGCTATGATTGAATAAAAATCAAAAGCAATTTATAACAGTATGCGACTCTCTAGAACACGTACATTTCCATTCATAGATTTCTGAATACTTACGTATGTATTAGCTGATGTCATTAGCATATCTTACAAATACGTTTCTTTTATGACATACAGGGTGCCCCATTTTAGTTGACCTAAATTATCTCTATTGATATTAAAGGTATCGAGAAAGATAACTAAAGAAAGTGAAAATATTTTTTAATTTAATTCGTTAAATGGGTATTTGAGTCTGTATCAAATATTTGCGACCTCATGGTTGTATATACGTTATTGTAGCATAAAATAAAAATAAAATTTAACCGCATTCTACGTTCTACGTCTTATGCCATTTCACACGTAACCGCACTCGCAGATCATACCACGACGAGTCCACAATGCATGGATATTATGATTATGATCAGCCGATGAATTATCGTTTATAAATTGCACATAAAGGCAATTCTTGGCTAATAATCATGTCTTTATAATTGGAACGATTGTATTTTATATGTTACTATTGTTGAAAAAATATATAAAGTACTTGCAGTTATATGCTTATACTGGAATATGTTAGATGTTGCAGGTGTCTACTGGAGTTCTTTTACATTTATAACAATATTTCAGTGTAATTCGTTTCGTCATTGTCTATTTTATTTCATGCATTATAATAACCTGATATTGTTATTAATATGAGTGAAATATTTCGTTTTTATTAATTTATTTAGGATATATAGGATAATTTATTTAGGAAATTATGTTGGATAATTTTCACCTTTATACACATTGTCCATAAGTCATTGATATTAGACTTAAGATTTCATTTTGAAACGTCCGTTCAAACAGAAATGTTTAAAATGTTTATCATTACTAACATTTTTTTTATTTAGGTATGACTGAAAGTTCTAAAGTACCACACCATACATCTTTACTCATTGCACAATTAGAGGATGAGATTCGAAAACAAGTTGGTGTTACATATTAACACGTTCGCTACCAACGTTCAAACAATAACGTTCAAGGAAAAATTCGTTATTTACTGCTCAGTTTGAACCAAGAACAAATGGTATATGCTTATCATTATTTACACTATACAAGAGCATCTCGCAAGTAGATGACACGTATATAGATGAAGTTCAATTTCCGTCACAGTTATGTGGCGACAGGTTCTGGAAAGAACTTCTTATGCATATGTAACCAATGACAGCAAGCTGGTTAAATATATTCAATATTAAACATGTTATATTTTGGCATCGAAGTTTGGGAAAAGTTTCCTTATATTTTATATTAAACGTAATCTATATTGAAAATGAATAAACAATTTATGTATCATAAGTATACTTTCCTTTCATAGCATTTATCTTTTCTTTTATTCCGCAATACGTTGGAAAATGTTACATAAATTTAACTGTAAAATAACTGTGGCGATAATCGATAAAAGTTTAAATACTTCTAATCGTGATTCTTTGGTTGTATGATTGAAATTACTATGAAAAGTATATTCGAATTGTTTTCTTTTTATAACATTTACCGAACGTGGAAGAATCGATTAAATTCTAATTTCTTTTACCAAACGTACAGAATATTGTGTTTCTGTATCAGAATATTGTAGTACTGTAAATATTTCTTTCTTTTCTTCTCTTTTCCTATTTAATCCTTCTAATTTCCTATTTAATATGAGACCATGTGCAAGATTTATCTCTAGTGAATAGTGGACGAAAATTAATTGTCACGACCATTACAACGTGATTCTATATCTTTTGATCGATGAAGAAAATAATGAAAAAAATTGAAGAAAATAATCGAAAAATGATCCTTTTAGATATTGTTGATTATTTATTTCACTATTTCCATCCGTTGCGTAACTTTTATGAATTTTTCTACTATAAGCCACGTGAAGGTCAGTGTCACGGGTCGTTAAATTCTTTTTGAAATCAGTTGTTGAATGCAGCCATCCAATGTGATAAAAATATGACACCACTTAAAAAGACTGCAGTGACCTTCAAATCTCGTAAAGTATGACCTTGAAGAAAGTGTTTTGCCTGTTACGATATGTACCACTCCAAACCAACGAATTTTTTCTTCCAACATTTCTCTCTATCATAAATAGCAAACGAGATATTTCAGGTACTAGATTTAAGTTTGAGTTATGTATTATATTATATAATCTTGTATTTGATACGACGATACTATCTACGTTTAAGGAAAGATATAGATAAATTTTTTGTGCCATTAAATTAATTTTTTATAAGCTCTAAGAGCAGCATTGCTACATATATAGTATGATTAGTAAAATGTGGATGTTTGAGCAAATGCGTATCCTTATAGGTAAAATTATGGTATTTGAATAGAAGTTTATATTGCTATTAAAAGATTCCAAAAATATAATTTTCATTTTGCATATTTGTACGTTGCATATGTGTTATATAAGATTGTACATTTTTCGTAAATGCATACATAGATGTTACATATTCGTGTATATTCATCCATATTTAACTAATAATTTGTCATTAATTTGATGAAATTATGTACCAAGAATAAATAAGTTAGACGTACATACGTATTCGATCGGACAGTGATGATCATTTGAGCATCAATATGAGAGAGAGAGAGAGAGAGAGAGAGAGAGAGAGAGAGAGAGAGAGAGAGCAAGGGTGATAATGTTACAAATAGTGACGTTTATAAAGAATGAAATGCTTGCAATAAAAATTACAAATGCCTAAACGAAAAGGTAGCAAACGCGTAATAGTGACGAAGTGAAAAGGTAAATTGCTTCTGCGAAGAATAACGATAACTCTGATTTAACAATCGGTGCTCCACTTCTGTCGTCGAATCGAGCACTGTCTCGCTCCTTGCATCTATCCTAAGGGAGCTCTATGCTGTGACCGATACATTAAAGTCTGCTAGAACGAGGACCGTATGGAGCGAATTTTCGGAGATGGAATCTCCTGACTGCGTCCGGTACCTACCTCTCCTACGACGCGGTACCTTCTTCACCACCAAGTTACCCCAGAGGTCTCTAGAAAAAGATTGTCACGAAGCCTTCAGTGCAGTGTAACAGCGCGAACAGCGAGACACCCGGTAGTTCCCTCTAAACAATTGCTTGCGAAACTAGAAAGTTTCCCGCACCAGTGACCATACTCGGAGACTCGGTACGGTTCTGTGCATGTCTTACGTCACTTGCTGCCAGTCGTTCAAAGTGGCCTGCGTCGCCACATCACGGTTACTACCTTTTATACTGGTCCACGATACCGTCCTTTTTATAGTCGTTGCTTCCTCTGCAAGTTAGCAAATCTGATGCTCCAATTTGCCAGGTGAGAATATGCTCTAGAAACAAGGACCGTTTCCCATCGAAAAACGGTCAGTTTCGAGTCGATGTGCCTATCAATTTTCAGAGGTCGTAGATCTGTTGCCCGACGCCAAGCGTTGCAGACAACCAGAATTTGCGTGCAGTGCGTTCCATGTTCTAGCTAGAAATTTAAGGCTATTCCCAAAAGCTGGTATTCGAGAAAATGTGAAGAAAAATTACCGCTGTAAAAGAAAGTCAACAATTCTTGCAGATTCTACATTTATAGAAGATTTAGAGAAAAAAAGGAAAAAGGAAAAGAAAGAAAAAACAGGAAATTGCAAGAATGTAGGATATCTTTAGACTTCGCCAGATATAGAGGTCCCGTTAGAGTCTGGCAGCCAGACGAGTCTCGGGAAGTGGGGGGCAGGCCACGTGAGGTAGCCTCGCGCAAACCCCGGTTTTCCCCATTTGTAAACTGGGGGTGACGCGCCCGTGGGCACTTCTCGGGAAGGGTCCCCGCGTGGGTGACCCTTCGAAGAGCCTAACCTGAAAGAGGAATCCCTTCCACCCCAGAGCGTTACGTGGGGGGAGTTTTCTCCTCCTTCGGGAGAGGTCCTTGTCTTCCAGACGGGCTTAAAAGGACCCGCTCTGGAAGATAGACAGAGAGTTGAGATAGTTTCGTTACACAGTGCCTTTAGACAGTTCCTTAGAGAGAGTTTTACGTTAGAGAATATTCGGCCGGTTCTGACTGTTACGTTATTAGATTAGCGAACCCCCTTAGAATCCCAGAAGTGGGATTATTCGTTTTATTACAAAATCAAGAGAGAAAAAGAAAAAGAAAAAGAAAAATACAAAAACAACCTCGAACGATATAAATGGTAAAAAGGAAAAAAATATAAGGGGATGCAAAGAACGTGTCTGCTTAGATTCCTTTTCAACACCCTTTTGTACAAAAGGGAATTCATACATATATACTCTTACTGACAAAAGGTAAGAAACAACGTAATCGTTCGGTAATTTTGGTACATAGGTTGAAGCTAAAAATGGCATAATAAGATAACATTCCTTACATCAGTAAACAATGAGCTCTTTTACGTGCATACATGTGCAAGGATCGCATATATATATATAAATATATGGATATGGAAGAGAAAGGAATAGAAAGAACGGTGATAAGAAAATAAACCGAATGAGGAGTGAAAGTGAGGCATGGAGGTACATAAACAAATATGGAAGGAGAAAAAAGAAGAAAGGAAGCCCTGGTAGAAAACGCGGCCGTACTAATGGACAGAAATATGGGATTGGTGGGAGGAGAAGAGACCAGACTAATTGTAAGTTAAAAGAAAATACATAAAATAGATCTTAGGACTGGATCAGACAATGCCAAATTAGTGTACCGAGACAGAAAACGAAAGACGAAGAAATGAGAATAAAAGCACTAAGAAGAGCGCGTTCAAATACGAAGAAGAAGTGAAGCTCTCCAAAAAGAAACTGTAAACGGTATTTAAGAAAATGTACGAGAACTGGAAAGAAAAGAGGAGTAAGGTATTACGAAGAATGGCTTGAGAGAAGGAAGAGCAAAAGCGAAGAGAAAATTCGGGACTGGCAAAGAAAGAGAGAGCAGGAGTAAGGGATTTGGAAGAGGGGAGAATACAGAAAGCGATGAGGAGGATAAGGGGAAGGATGAAAGAGATAGTGGATGGGAGAAGAAAGAGAAAAATAGAGAATTCAAAATATAATGTAAAATACAAGGGAATAGTTGGAGAAAAAAATCAAGCTATTTAAAGGGAAGGATGAGCAAAGGAGAGAACAGTTTTATAGCCAGATTTATATGCGGGAATGCGGTAAAAGGGAACGAACACTGGAGAGAAAGCGGGAACAGGATATACAGAATTTGTATGGAGGAGGAGGAGGAAACGATACCGCGTGTGATAGGGAAATGCAAAGTAACCAGAAGAGAAATAGGTAACGCCAAATTTTTATGCGAGAGCGGAAGAGGCCTGACGATAAGCGACAAACAAACAGACAGAAATGGGAATAGGAATAGGCCATTCGATTATTGCGGCAATAGACTATCCAAGTATAGATAATAAGCATAAAGTAGACAAATGTACATGCGTAGTCATAAGAATACATCTAATAACCGTAAGCCATTCTTACCCACGGGACAGGCAAGAATTACATTAAATAAGTAAATAAAAGTAAATAAATATTTCCAGATTTGGTAACCTTTTCCTATAAACATCTTTGTAGGTTGGCCAATCTCTATTATTTATTCTTATTATTCATAAGGGTAACTATTTCCCCGATGTATGCACGCAGATGTTTCGACTGAATTTGAACATAGCGTTGTCGAATGAGTGTCTGAGAATATAGCGCACCGAAAAATATGGTTACAATGCCTTTGCGTGTGCCTATACCTTTGACACCTTTTACATTGGGCGATTCGATGTTAACTACCAAAATCATCAAGCGATCAATTTTATATACAGATTTATTATTAGGCTTTCGCTTTAAGCCGATAAAGAACAAGGAGAGTGGATATTTTGTAACGATGTGCATCATGTTTCTTATATCCATAACTACGTGACCCTGTTTGAAAAATTCAGATTTTAGATCATTTAAATTCGTAAAACAATTGATATTCTATCCTACTGATTAAGAGGAGGAGATTGTTATTGAGTACGATGAGATATTTCAATTGCATCCATAGTATCGTTAATAGAGACAAGTATAGGAAATGTAAACAGTAATTGGTCATGTCGATGTATCATTAGCGTTTATGTTTATATCTGCCTCTTTCTCTAGCCTTGCGTGTTTGGGCAAGCTGTCTTTTTGTCACGGCGGTGGTAGAAATCCGTTACGTTGTAGCTCATAGCGAAGAAACCTTGGTTGTTGTCCAGTGCCATCATTGAACTAGGTAATTCCAAAAATATCCCGATAATCTGGTCGGGACACTTAAACTCGATTAAGGACCAATTATTCAGTCGTCACAGTTGTGTTCAGAGATTTCGTTTGAATTTGAATTTGAATTTCCCTATATATATTTGATAGCGAGAAGGAGTATGCTCGCTGTTATTGTAAATTTAATAGAACATAATCGCACGCGTCAGTTCGCTTCAACTGCCAAATGATTACCATCGGAAGCACGATACATAAAATTTATCGACGCAATGTTAGTTTAACAGTTTCTGAGTCAATTTCTAAGACATTCTCAGACTGAATATAGGCATAAACGTAGAAGAAATCTTCGATATGCATCCGGTAAGCGTTATTCGTGCGCGGTGTATTCTTTAGTTAGCGAAAATACTTGGCGAAATTACAAAATACCATTTTGAATACACGTGAAAATTTTCAAGTCTCGAGCAAACAAATACACAGGGTGATTCATTTAAATAGAACATCTATTTTCGTTACTATAAAAGGTAGGAAAAAATGTGAAGGCGGTGTTTGCGTGGTTTTAAAGGGTGACTAAATGACGGCGAGGAAAAAAAGTTCTACCAAGGTCATGTTAATAGCTTTTCCTAAAGATATCGATATTTCTTTACGCGTGGATAATAATCGATACTTTGATGGTACTTGGATGTATGCAGAAAAAGTAATATGTATAAAAGTAATGATATGAGAGAGAAGATAGCTTAAGGAAAGGGAGAAAAGGAAGAAGGAATAGGGAAAATATGAAGAATTCTTGAATTCTAACAATCTCGAATTGCGATCGAATCATTTTGTTGTCCCATTCAGTGTATGGACATACGGAGAGTAGACATTTATGATATTTTCCTTCCCTTATGCGTAAAACGATATAGCAAGGTAAATATTATTTACCGTTGTCGCATCTTAATTTTTGAATTCTTTTCCAGATCACGTTTTGTACCTCGTTTATATACCGATCAAGACACTCGCATACTTGATCGTTAGTTTTAATACGATACATTTCCGTTAATCGGTTGTCGTCACCGATGATTGGAAATTCGAATAATCGTCCGAGGTCCATATAAATCTACATGAATTTATCCATAAACTAATACTTCCTTTTCCTTATTACCATCTATTTTCAAAGGATAAATCGTGCGTGTCGTTCATCGTATAAATTGCACAGTTAAAATGTTCGGGCACAAATTCTTTAGGTATTTCTTCGGTGATTCGAGTTTCGGAAGAATCGGGTTTGCAGATAACGAAGATTTCTACGATCCAACGTCTGATGGCACTCCTATTTCAACGTTGTCCTCGATATAATCCTTTCTACGATATGGATATTAGACTATTATATTTATTATAAATTTTAGATGTATTGCCTCCTGAGACAACTTTACGTTTGGCCAACACTTTGGAATATCTTATTAAATTCGCCTGCATTTCCTTTACATAATATGTACTTAAATGTATGTTCTCTATCGTTACTTCAAATCTATTATTATTCACTGGAAATTAAGCTTCTATATGTTCTGTATTTCTAGCTTTAAGTGTAGATTCATTTTTACATTTATACGTCTCTTTGAATTACTGAATTGAATTTTAAATTTCTTACAAAGTGCATCATTATTTATTTTGGAAACAATTGGAGTTAAATGTATCTGAAATTGCTTGTTTCATCACTTGATCGCGTTACTAGAACGAGGACTGAAAGACTGAGGTCGTAAGCAGGAAGGAAGAAGAAAGAGGATTAAAAGTAGGAACTGTAAGTTATCTTATCGTGCCAAAGATATCTTCTTTTTTTAATTTCTGTCACATCGCAAGTAGTTCTTTTTATACATTCCGTTCTATTGGATAGTTGGCTAGGGACTAAGTGAAAGGACCGATTGCGAAGAAAGTGAAAGACCGATTGACGAAAAGTCAAGACTAACCGACTAAAGATCAAATATTAAATACACGATTTTCCTTACGACCGTTTTGCCGAAGAACATTTCCTTAATCCGCGAATCGAACGCGTCGAAGGAGGAACATTCCCCACGAAAAATCGATGGTAGGAAAGGAAACCCTCCTTCATCCTTCACGGTGAGATATACTGGTAAAGTACACGAGGGTCACCAGCATGTTGATGACCTTTTCGAAAAGACATAACTTTAATTGAACTCCAAGTAAGTTTATTTCATTACTTATATATATTTCTAAGGGAGGTTGCACAAACCTTTTTCTCTTTGTTCGTCAAAATGAAAATGTTCAGTATAAAATAATGCTACTACAAACCGCATGCCCTATTTAAGTAGAATAGGCTGAGGTGGCAAGTGAGTATCCTTTAATATTCTTCGGTATACTTCTACACTGAATGGTGCTTTTATAAAAATGTGCTTTTATACATGAGATTAATTTACTTACATTTCGAATGTGAAGTACTTCCTTCGAAACCCTATGTAAACCATGAACTGCGCATGTCAGATGTATCGTATTTTATCAACACGATTTTAGTTTTTTTCCTGCTTTGATTACATATTATTATGGAATAATTTTTAATAGTTCCGCCGAGTGAGAGTGTATTGAATTTGCCTATTCGTCTACAACGGTCTGCTATATCTTTCTCTGTGTTTCAAATATTCGAATTATGGCAATCGTCTGTGTAATTGTTTAACATAAGGAAAAATACGTTATAATTTAATTTATGATATTTCCTAATCAGAATTGCAGCCTAAATTAGCTATTGTAAAACGCTTGGCGTGAAAACGCGTAGCATGATGAAAAAGCACGGTCCAAAATTTCAAAGGCTTATAGCACTCACCGAAACGAGTAAAAAATGTTTAATCAACATAGGTCTTTACAATTATTCTACAATTATCCTCGTCGATGTAAAACTGACTTTTATTACTTACGAACATTCGATCAGGTAAGAGTTTCTTCCAGAAATCGTAACTGTTATAATCAAAAAGAAACCAAGTTATACTATAGCGATCATATTTTTTTACAAGTAATTTTAATTATAAATAATCATTATAAATGATTAAAGTTTTTGTTGACTATCTATAATCATTATAAATAATGGAAATCACTTTTGACCACTGTGGCAACCCAATAGTTGGCACACTCTCCGCCAGATTGTAGGTAAGGATTCTAGGTAAGTAATTCTACGATTGAGGTTCCCGCAAATGACTCGATGAACTCCCTGCGTCCTAAACATAGAAGTTCTTGATTTCCCTATATCCCGTGTCTCAGGCAAGGGTCTACTGGATAGCCTTACCGACGAGTCCGCTAGCGTTAGCAGACCCCGGACGAGAAACGTATCATTCCTATCCTTTTCCTCCCTCGGTCTGAAAAGTATCTCCGTATTCTTCACGCCTCAGGTACGAATAACTATCGATAATAGAAATTATTTTTGGTTACAAATCATTATTTTGGGATATGCGAATGGATCGTGCGAATCTCTTACCGAGTGGCACGAATGGCGTAGTAGAATATCGAATGACTGTTGGTGCGACTGATGAGTGATCAAAATGTGGATCGTACGAATGCTGTTATTAAATAATCGATAATAAGCGAAGAACGATCGATTTCGGGAAACGCTTTGAGAACCTTCGTTCGTTTAGCAATACCCAGTATACATAAATGAGTATAAAAGGAATATCGAATGATGCAAGAGTCAGTGTTAGAATGAGAGTACGAGTACAAATGTGTCAAGACAATTCTGCGTAAGCGCTGGTAGAGTAGCAATCTGTACTTCCATAATAAATTTCGTTATCGTTTGAATAAGTTGTTGCTTCTTTGTCAATGCCAATCCTAAATTATAGACAGGAAAAATTGTTCTTACAGGGAAATATATCCACAATCCGCAAACACGGAATTTGATGAAATTTGTACGAGAAATAGTCCTCTAAAAAATATTTGACTCGTACTTTTTGTATAACCTATTGTCCGCAACAAATTGACGCATACAGCCATCGAAGTTAGGGGTGAAAAACAAATTTTTTGGAATATCTTGGGAACCACTGTCAAACCCCTCTCCCTCCCTCCCTCAAAATATATCTTATTAAATGGGCAATGCGGCTACGTAGAAAATTTCTAAGAAAAATTAATTCGTTTAAATCACGTATTAAAAATTCGAATTTTTTTACTCGTTCGTCATACTGTTACGTCCAATCAACTGTATCTTTGCAACTGTTACGAAAGCATCATGCGCCAACTTAATATTACGTGATTAGTATTATATTTTTACGGATCGCGAATTTAAGTTAAAACAGACTATTTATTTGTAATTAAACAGTATAACGGTTAAATATGAAATGTTAGCAGAGTACTGTTTCGAACACGCGTTTTATAATATTTATAAGATGTTTAGACGATGGATGTGAAATGTGTACTGAGTTCCTCTTACATTTTTAAAAATTCACAACAATTTACAGTTGGTTACAGTTGGCACGGTAAGGGCGGAGTCAGAAATATACTTTTACACGATTGATTTAAAATTAGAAAAACTCTACTTTGGTCGGAGGTAATAGTGGCATTTCAAATTGTATTTACTTGAAGAGGTACGAAAGACCCTCGGTTAATATGAAAAGTATGGAGTTTATAGTTCCCAATATCCTTACGTTACCATCTACATTACAAGTTATAAAATTGAGTTTTCTCGTGCAACAAAGACAGTATGACACTATAAAGAATGAAAGTTCTATAATCCTTGTTGGAATTACCTGTGGGAATTTCACATAATAAAATCTTTAGTATTTTCGAAACTAAAAGTATTAAATATTAAAATAAGATTTTGTACTATAAAACACGAGTTAACCATATGCTAAATCTACGGAAATCTTATATTACGATCTTTGGCACAAAATACATGCTAATCTCAATTCGTTTTTGCTAGTTTTTATTTTAAGCATTTGAGTCGTATGTGGGAACGAGAGAGAGAGAGGAGGGGCTAAACTGATAGGAGCGAAGAAGAAGCACGTCGTGTACAGGGATTGTAAGAAAAGAAATATGTGCTAGGAGCAACGTATGAGCGATATTAGAGTGAGAGCGTGCGAATCTTTTTTTCTTTTATATTTTATACGATAAAGACACGAAATGTTAAATTAAGTAATCTAATAGTAGTATTCTGGAGACAGCAATCCACTTTTGCGTAAATCAATATTAAGTAATTTGTAGATGAAAATAGGGGACACGTGTTTCTGAAATTTGTAATTTTAATTCGCAAATAATAATTATTACATGAATAAATTTCAACCGTTCGTGCGACGCGAAGCACACCCGGATCATATTCTAGGAGCATGGTAACTTTTCCAATATTTTATCTAATTCTTACTAGTATTATAGGACATACTGTTGGCATTCATGAGCGATGCAGCATGCAAATTTGGGACGCGGTATCTATCACAACTGTATGGACATCAGCTTTTATAATCTATGTACGTATATCGTCTTTGAATAACATATAATTGTAAGTTTTACGTTTTTATCAAAATATTTATGATAGACGATCATGAATACAAGAGGTTCAAAAGAAAGATTCCAAGTTGTCGGTTTATGATCCGTGAATGTGAGTTTCGCGTTACATATATTCGTTGTAAAAAAGAAATTTTTTACTACATTTGCATTTACAAAGTAATCTTTCATCGATATTAGTAATGATTTTGTATCGACAATCATTAACTAAAGTCCTTCTAAACAAATTTTTCTATTTCTATTCAACTTATCTTCGAAGACACTCATTTACGATATCGAATATTCGTAAATACAAAAGTCGGTCATATACCGAAAGGATTGATCGTTGGATCTATGTCTATTAGATATCTTTCATTTCCCTTATCGAGTTCTATACGCTCTTAAATTTTCGATTCCCTTTATTTTTCCAACTTATACATCGATTTATCATCGAACACTTTTTTATGTGTGTGCATTTAACATTTTGTATATTTAATAGTAACAAAATATAATATTAACAACTAAGACTAAAAGTTATCGCTTTATCGCACTTTCAATTATTTTCCATATCTTACCGACAGATTCGAAAGTTTATCGTCTTTACCTAAAGTATCGAGAATCAGATACCTGAGAAATATTCAGAAGTATTCAGAGTAAGGACCCGTATTCGTTTCTCTTAAAATTAACAGTTTATTATTAACAATTGTCATTAATAAACCAAAGAGCTATTCTTCATAGATTTGCTCAACCAACTAGAAATAAAAATGCACCACCACGACATGTGCGGCATTCCAACAATCCCAATCCTTCTGATTATCTAATATACATGTTCCACGATGAAACGGTACAAGTTAACAAACATCATTCGTATACAAGAATCGTAGAATCACATTAACCATACACTGACCGCGAAAGAAATTAAGAAAAGTTTTAACTAAAGTTTCAGTTTTAATCGCATCATCTGTGATCAATCATGAGACATTGTACACAACATCTAACTCGAATACGTCTTGCAGAAAACTATTAGAATTAAACTAATAAATACTATAATTGAAATTTCGTGATATATATGCATTATGCGATATGTATGTATAAACATATGTATGTATGTATAAATTTTTCTACTTACATAATCTTACGAGTACCACTTACCTGAGATCATGTGACAATGTTCATAAATCTAAATAAATGTACAAGGTTAACTACACAAGGTCTGATTAAAACGTTCGTCGAATGAAAAATTAAAAGAACATATATGGAATAAACAACGGAACTGATTTAATTTCTCTTAAAATATTGTCCATTATCAAATATATACAGAGTGCAGCATTTTTTCTATATATAATTTAAAATAGTCTGGATATTTTGTATCGTTAATGATCTCAGTTATATCCTGGAACCGCCTTTTTATATCAGTGATCAAGTGAAATGTATTGAAACTGGCTTTCTCTTTTAGACTACTTCACTCTTGGCTAATAATGTTTTGGGATAACTAACAGTCGGAAAGATATGAAATTGCTAAATGAAATGAACGCGATGTAATCGTAATTGGAAAATTTTACAAAAGTTTGAAATGAAAAATAACGGAGGAAATATTACAGATTGATTTCTCATTTGCACGATAAAGAATAGAAATACGTGATTTTAATCGATACCTCATTTCATTTCTTATTCGCTAATCGAGTAAAGTCATTGAAAGTGATTGAAAGAAAAGAAGAGATTGCTAGAATTACGACCAACGTGATATTTTCGTTCTTAAATCAATATTTATGCGTGTATTTGTGCGTGTAGCAATATTTATATATCGCTATTTGCATAAATAGCATACATGCATCGAATTTATTACATCAGACTTTGTAAAACATAGAATATCACTGAGAACAGATAATGAAAAGCAATGAAAACTTTTTGTTGTATTTAATAGCCATAAAATATAGCGTGTATATTACTTTATTGAATTTTTATAATAACATTGTAATGCGCCGCAGATTGTGTTACAGAGGTAGATATTCGATAATACGATGATAACTTAGACAACCGATGTATTAACATGAGAATGTGGAAGTTGGACGGAAAGATGCGAAGCGGGTAGTGATAACAAATGTCCGCGTTCCATTTCATTTAATTCCTGTTGTTCGGCCCCACCCATTGAACCAGTGGAACGTACAAGGCTGTTACGTTGTCTGCACAAGTATGGTGTTTCCTCTGGTGAAGGAGTTTCACGACCCTGTATAAACATATTATACATACGTTTTTATTTTTATATTTGTTATATTATGTTATAATTATACATGGGATTTTTTAATACAGTAATTGTATACAATTGTGTGTGTGTGTGTGTGTGTGTGTGTGTGTGTGTGTGTGTGTGTGTGTGTGTGTGTGTGTGTGTAAAGAGGTAAAGAGGTAATGATATTTACAAAAAGATTAAAAGAGTATTAAAAAGATAATTGAACTATGAAAATTCAAATAAAAACTCATTTCAACCGAAATGACCAATTTTACAACGATGAAATTTCTATGAACTTTTCTGTCGATAAAAGTTTATATTGCACAAGAAATCGTATTTATATAATTCAGTAGAAAATTAATTACAATTAATTATGATTAATCCAGATAAGAATTTAATTTATCGATGATTAACGCCATCGAGCAAATTTACGGTTAATTTAATTCGTCAGTTAACAGTCGGAATAAAGGTATGGAAAAATGGCAAATATTAAAAAAAACACACTCATCTTCAATATCAAACATAATTTTACTGTCTCGAGGAGCTGCTCTACCTACCTACCTCTTTGTATAGTTGGTAAAAAGTCTGTCTAAAAGTTGGAAAGAAATACAGCTTTGCTTGATCGAAGCATAATAGCTTTCCTTATATAACCATAATAAGAGAAAATACGTGAATTTTTGTCAATGGCCAAAAGTGTGATAAATCGAACGAATAACATGGTGTAGCGAAGAAAGCGAACAGAATGGATCTGGATCGAATGAATATGATAATAACGAATGATAGAAGGCAAGAAGAGACATAGATATAGATTCCAAGCGTGAACCATTTATTTAAGATAAAAATCGCAACGACGTATAGCTGATTCGAATGATATAACACCAACATAAATAACCATATTAAGTGGCAGTCGCAGCTGATACCAAAATGTCATCGTTAATGTTGTCGTCATTCGGAACGATATATAGTTTGTAGCTATAAGAATACTTTACGATAAACGATAAAACGAAGAAAGTTGTTGATTTTACTTTCAATTATAACTTAGGCATTAAAGAAGGCGAGGTTAGGTTGACTTAATCAAAAGCTTATGTTTCCGAGCTATTAACTATGTAAAATGTATTAGTACTGCTATATCGCATTCTACCTATACGTATACGTAACATATACGTACATATATATCTGCATGCACAAAAGCATCCAACCGACAAAGCATCCTCCGCTTCATTTCTGGCTGAGTTTTTGGTTGTCAGTTGTCTCTAAGAAGCATCGTACACATTTCGACAACGATTTCGGATTTTGAATTTCGACTCGTGTGTCCAGCAACCTGACGACGATTGAATTATTAATTGAACCATACCTATTATAAATTGACGTGATAACTAATTAGAGACTGATCTAAAGATCAATAGGCGGGCCAGTACGTAAACAGATGGGCGAGGAGCGAGCGAAACAGCAAACAAATGGACGACTGTATCTCTTTATTCACGAATCATGGTACTTGGTATGAAGATGATTCGTAAAGAGTTTCAAGTCGACGGATATCAAGAATCCATACCGCACGGTAATTGCTTAATTAAAGCTCCGAAATTTTTCCGATTGCGCGTACACGTTTGAAACAGTTTTCTACCCTTGTAATATTTCATATTTTGTTGAGCATTGAAGTACTGTTTCGACGGCGTAGTTAGACACGCAGGAAAGAATAGCATTCCAGGAACTTCTCGCGCTCGCGCTCGTATCATCCAACGTAAATATCGCTCGATCCATTCGTCGATACTACGTGATACTTTGCCCTACCATTTTGTCCGGACAAAGGACAAAGCAGTATGGGATCAACTCTCGTAAAGCACACAACGAATCAAGTCCTCTTGGAACAGTCCGCTTCTAATCGTCGCCAATTAAGATCAACCTAGTGACGATACGCATATTTATTTTATTCCTTAAGTTACATTTCCCTAGTTTAATTTCAACGATACTCACAAGGTCGATACTTGTCAAGAAATTTTTTTACGTGTTCCTTTATAAAAGAAAAAGTCGTTAGAAATTGCCGAAAGGACCTTTTAACGCTACAGAGAATATAATGACGCTAGTTATAAAGATTTTTTTAATGGAAGATAAACGAAACATAGTTAACATGTTAGGACACCGAGTTTTGATAATGAAAATAATTACAATTTTTCCTTGCTCTATTTCAGTGGTATTATTTTACGTATTATTATTGCGTCATTTTTTGCGCAAAAATGGTGAAGAATGGTAACCATTCAAGGGTTGCGTTTTTTGCATTTTATGAGATTACTCCTAAAGCGAAGAGATTAGAAAGGAGAGATGGCCGCAAAAACGACGGGAGAAGCGGGAGAAAGAGGAAGGTGGAACAAAGACAGATAGATAGATAGACGAGGAAGTTGGAACGCGCTACGTGGAAAAAGAGTACAAAAATATCGGGCGACAAATTAAAGGAGTGTGAAACGAAAGAGATTGAACTCGAGAATAAACTAGGAAAGTTGCGAAAGGAGATAGTAAAAGGAAGGAAAACATGGAGAGAAAAGGGAGAAAAAGAGAGAGCAGCATGGGAAAAGGGAAAGCAAGAACTGGAAGAAAGGATACATAATTTGGAATGGATGAAGGAGAAAAGGGAAAAGGAGAAAAGAAAAAGGAGCATAGTAGTAATCAAAGAGACAGAACAAAAAGAAGAAATAAAGAAAGTGCAGGAGTTTAATAGAGAAAACATAAAAGTAGAAGTAAAAGTGGAGGAAGCGGGAGAGATGGATAAAGGAAAAGTAATTGTGTTAGCTAAAGTAAAAAGTTGGGAAAATAAAAGAGAAATAATGAAATTTAAGAAGAATCTGAAAAATATAAAAATATATAAATATAAAATATATATAATTACTTATAATATATTTATATTTACGACTTAACGCGGGAGGAAAGAGAAGTTGAAATAGAGCTGAGGGGTTAAAATAGGTAATAGGGGAGAAAAGAACTGAAGGAAGGAGGATAGATGATAAATAGCATGATTGAAAACGGTATGAAAAGGGGATAGCTTAGGAAAAGAAGTGGCGGGGAGAGGAGTTAAGAGAGGAAACGAGAAAGATAAAAAAAGACAAGATATGCAAAGAATAGTGCTTAAACAATAGGAAGGAATATAAAGAAAATGGTATATGAAGAAAAGGGAAAGACAAGAAAGAGAGGAGAAGGAGAGGGTCCGGATCACGAACTAAAACAAAACCAAACACACACGAACTAAAGTCAATTTCTCGATGTCGTTAAAAATTTACAGAATTTTAATCGTATATTCTTATAAGTATAAAGTAAATTATCGCATATATGAGAATTGCTATAAGTTACTTTCAAGTTTTTTATGAAGCTTTGAAAATAGGAAAAAATGCCTGTTATAGAGTGATTGCATTTTCTACTGAAATTGACATACCTTGCTACATTATATCCTTTATAACGATAAAGATCAGCTTATACCTGTTGATATAGCATCGAAGTGTAGTCTCTTAGCTATATGCGTGTGAAAAATATTAGTGAAATATTTATATTTCAACACTGATATAGCAATAGTTAGATCTACAAAATGGTAATCACGCGAGAACACGATAAATCTTAGATGAATGTATTGTATTTCCTCGAAGCTATTGAAGATGGCTGAACAAACATTTTTTGCAATACCTTGCACCCCCGATAGTTATAACGATATATTTGTAGTCAGACTATCAAAGACTTGCAGCAACCGCATCTTATTTGACAATTCCGAATATAATTATTACATATATTACACTTTTCGCTATTTATCATGGGCATACATTACTATGCATAGGCATAACTCGCTTTTTCGATTTAAATAAATAAAATAATGAACTTGACCTTCGAAAGGGTTTATAAGTCAGATGTGATGCGATCGAATGATTCACACTGTCGTAGAGATAGGATTGCGATCTGTTTTACATCGCAGATTCGTTCCGTTCGTTTTCTATGAAGTCATCTGTAGTCAATAGCTTATGCTGTTTCAATACAAAATATGGAATATTTAATTATTATTATTAAATAACATTAAATGTTATTATTAAATTATTATTAAAAGTACCGACTGCACGAGATTCCTGATTTGAATGTAATTTCGAGTCTTAATAATAAACGCAAGTTATTATTAATACGAATGGATATTCATACGGATTCTCATTTTTTGTTGCAATTTTAATTTCTTTGCCTTTAAGATGATGCGAAGATTATGGTATGGTAGATCCTTGAATTCAACTAGATATAGGCTATAATAATTATCTTAGGTCAAAAACATAAAGTGCTATTTGAAAAAACGAATTTGACCTTCCAAATTTCGAGAAAAAGATATATTTCTTATCAATTTCTCTTCCGGAATTATATACAACACAGGAAACACGATAACTTTTGTTAAAAATATTTTTCTGTTAGATTATCGCAAGTACTTGAAAAATCGTACCTAACGATATGTGGGACACCCTGTATATTGTATATGTACATATATACACAAAAAGATGCTAATTCCTCTTTACCGAGGGCTTTCATTTCAATCGCAACGATATGTAACATGATTAAGGTATGGCTATAGAAAGAATTTATGGAAATACTTGTCGATACAGGAGAAAATATTAATTCTTCTTCTACAGTAAAAGTATAGAAACCGTCTGATAGATTAATATATAATCGCTAAAATTTCAAAACTTTAATTAACATGTTGCACGGGTTCTTGATGTTCAGTTGATATGATATTTTGTAGGAATTAATTTTTTCATCAGACATGAAAAATGAAAAATGAAAAATGAAAAATGAAAAATGAAAAATTTCATTTTACACATGAAAAAAACTGACAAAAATTTCTACTCCTGTAACTGTGGACCACCATAGTGTACGCATTTTGCACACATATTTGTACATAAACAAACTTCAGTCTATACAATAATGGTATAGGTACAACAATGGTTTTCCGTTAATATCTTGGAAAGTATGAGTATGCGACACATCCATGTCGCATCGGGCCGGTACCACTGTGATCCTGGAGACATAAGTGTAACACACAATACATAGTTACTACACATATTTATGAGATTATCATAAAAAGATCTCTCGTACGGCATTTAGACGACGATACTCTGACTCCACTAGCGACCGGAAAAACCTGTATAAATCAATATAAAGTAGTGGTCAATAACTTTGATTACCTTAAATAGGCTCTATCATTTTTATAAGTATAGACATATAGCGTGCGTTTGTCTTATGAAGTTATTCCAGTATTGACACATTTCAATTTTATGAAAACTACGATACAAGAAAATTTTCGCAAGTAAAAGAATTTAATTTTTATGAAAATTTGTGTGTATGTAAATTATAATGTTCTATATAAAAGAAATTTTCTTTTATGGACAGGAAATTTTTTCAGGGGCTCCTTTAAATGCAAACTTTAACATTTTCAGCATTCTTTTGTCGTCTGATTATAATTCTTTTTCGAAATTTTTCTTCGCAATAGAATTATGGAATACTGAAAATGAAAACTTTTTTTAAACGCCAAGTTTTATTATATCTAGCGTTATTAAAAAAATATATTTAAGAGAATGAAGGAAAGCACTGAAAATTTATTAGTTAATTTCATCTGACTGACGAGGAAAGAAGGGAGGAAAGAAGGGAGGAAAGAAGGGAGGAAAGAGGGAAAAAAATGTAAAAGGAAAAAAAAGAAATAAGATATCAGTAACTTAACGATTCAAATGGCCTACTCTTCAAGCATTTATCGTGACGCGTTTATCTATTATTAGAATAACCACGCATTAAAGATTGTTGAAGATGTCTAAGTATTTCTCATTATTTTATTAAAAATGAAAAACTTTAAGAAAAATCGACCACCCGGTACGTAAGTACATACACGTATACGATATATATATATATATATATATACGATGAAAATATTTTATGTAAGCGATTATGCGATTATGTATAGCGTATAAAATAATATGTCACGACTACCATGGATTATTCGGATTATTTGGTGAAACCTTTGATGAAAAACTATAGAAAAAAAAAATGGTCGCAAAATGGACTTTCACAAAACGAATTTTCAAAGCGAAATTTTGTCTTCGTTACAAGATATTCTACCTATCATAAAATTAAAAAGGCTGTAAGAAGTTATGGACTGTAATTCATTAGCAATACCATTCATCGTTCGTAATGATATTTCCATTATGATTTGTAGGCGTGTCCGTCGTGCTTGACCGTCTTCCACGTACTATAAATTCATATATTTTGCATTTACGAGTTTATTTAAAACGCTGTGTAACAGCGTCTACGCTGAGAGATTAGAACTTAGAACTTGGAAGGTAGAAAATTTCACAATCTTGCACGACCATTGCAAGAACCGTTTAGAGTTTCATTGCCGCTTATCGTTGTATATCACCGCTCTGTTAACTAGAGAGAAACTCGGCACTCGGGTGGGAAATACTCGAGTACCTGGGTGCATATGAGATTCTCGGCTAGAAAACATTTCCCGGATACCGAAGTATCTACGTGATACCTGGATAGAAAATATTTATCAAATATTTGACAAATAGATTTGATCGGATATACCGCGTATCGTATATGTAATATATCATCTAAGCATCGTGTTTATTTACGGAATGCGAACAATCTCCGATGTCGATAACGACAACATCGTGGTTACTTTGATGCTACTCAGGATATATTTTCTACCCGGCAATCATAGATATCCAATTGAATCGGCTATCTACCTCTACTCTCGGCAATAAAATACGCGTTGAGAAAGGATGATCGCGAGATTTTAAAAGGATGCTAATTACCTGTCCTCCATGAAAAGCAATCGACACGTTTGAAAACTGTGCACGAAACAGTGCGTGAAAAACAATCACTCGCATCTTTTATGCGAAATTCTATTTGAAGCCTCTGACGATTAGTCAATTGAAAAAAATGTTTCATTTTTAATTACTAAATGATCATTTAAGAGCTTATTGTAATCGAATCAGTTATCTATTATTAATTTATCTGGCAACCAGTTGTTAGATATACACGCGCAAGTTTAGTTATCATTCGAACTTGGAATTCCAAGAATTTATAGCAATAATATATAGGTAACGAAAATTCTCAAGAAAGGTAAAAATGCACGCAAATAGAACGGTTGTTTCAAAGATAAACTAAGACAATGTGCTTTAACGAGTTGAATAAGAAATGCTATATTTTGTATTATGGTCACGCCCACCAGCTAAATAAATTGACAGATATAGTACAACTAAAATGTCAAGATTTACCGAATTGAAAAAGAAAAGCAGGACGATGCTGCATCGCGTTTACTACATTCACCATATTCTCATTCGACCATTTATTCCGAACATTTTCATACTTTATAACGAGTAAAAAATTAGATAACATTTTCATTTTATCGTACTCAAAAAATAGGAGAATATTTTGGGGAAAAATAGATAATTATATTTTTTCCAATGTTTAATGGTAAACCTATAATATTAATTTACAATATTCGTTATCGTAAAAATTAATGTAAAATTGTTCTCTTATAACCAAGTAAAGAAAAAGAAAGAGTTTTTTCTATCATTCTATCGAGTTTAGTTACTTAAATATCAAGAAATTCGATTATATTTATAAGTACTATGACTAGATTTATAAATACTTTTATACTTTACGTCGTATTGCACTTTCCAAATTGACTCCTGCCGATTCAAAGAAGAATCGATACAGTAATTTATCATGAACGTAACGGAATATTATTTGATTGCGTAATATGCATTTATAAGGTACAGCAGCGGAGAAATGAAGGATAAACAACAAGGGTAAATATCAGTTACCTATAACTGTATTTGAATCTGATTTAATAGCTTCTAAGCATCTTCCAAGACATTTTGATTTAGGGCAGCTTGAACGTGCATTTGTATCACTCTTCCAATCATACTGTAGAAGCGAAGGGGCAAATTTTAAGTGAATCAAAGGTATATTCGTTGAAATAGAAAATACATACTTGTTTAGAAGGGCCACAGCATGTTGCATGATTGCAAGGCTTGTCAGTCTTTGGACAATCCAATACACAATCTTCCGTTGTTGTTTCCTTAACGTCACTGTTAGAGCGATACTAGAATATTAATAATAGGGAATTAGCTTCATAATATACCATTATGAATCATATATTTTATAACGCAATTCAATTATTCGTATATTTTCTTCATAGTCCTCCGCGAATAATTATAAACAACATTTCTTTTCACCTACTCGTTTAATTATGTTAACATTCGATCGTTACATTGTCCAACGTGTTTATATTATTATTGATTATTATAAGATAGGAAAAGCAGTATAAAACTGATAACTCGATTCATGTACGGCAAAATTAAGAACAAAGTTAAGAACTACTTTCTTTATGTTTAATACGTACAGATTACCACTATTTTTCGTTGATTAAAGGTTACACAAACTAACTTTAATTCGCGTTAGTTCGTTAAATGAGAGGAAGATTTCGTTTTCGTTCACGATCGTTGAATCGTGTCATATAAAGTGAAATTTAAGAAACAAGAATGATTTTTTATTCGAAATATCTGATTAAAGAAGCACCAAAAATTTGTTAACTCCCAGCCTTATAAGGGGAGTGGAAACAAGTGATTTCCAAATTCAATTTTATAGTTCAATTTTATAATCAGACGTTTAATGATTTCTCTAATGAAATCACAGATTGATAATTGTCTCAGTGTCATTCGGTAAGTTCGGTTTAGTTTGGCTTGGTGGTTGCCAGAATTCTTCACTGCCCTTTGTGACAAGGGATCATTAATCAAAGCATTAAACAAGACATCAATTGTACCGTAGAAAGTTCTCACATTCGGATCTGTGACAAATTTTCTATGAAAAATTCGTTATTTCACTGTCTACGTTACCGTCTACCTTAAATTTACTACTAGAAAAACATATTAAGAAAACAAGAAAGCATACTTACATACACAGTGACTTTTGTCAATATTCAGACATCAGATTTTTTACCTTTTGGCTACCTATATATAACGTTAAATAATAGTGTATTGCATATATTACAATAAGTGTGTAAACAGAAAAAATAATTTGATATTTATTCATTTATTTACTAATTTCGTTAATTTAATAGGTAGAAAGTAGAAAGTAAAGAATCTGTTGATTTATTGCCTAAGCATCGCAAAACAAATCAGAAAAAGATACATTTCTAATTTGCAAAGATGTTCAGATATATTGCAAATTTAAATTATTAAACGAAGACAACGAGTTTGGCATAGTTTTTCTCATCATTCTTATGCAAAAAATAAGACCATACAATAGATAGAAAAAATGTACATAGCAAAGAGAAAGGAAGAATTCGTTTAAAGTAAGAATAAAACGTATAGTCGAAACAAGAGCGTGTTAGTAACTCGGTACTTAACTTTTACAAGAAATTACTATTTCAGCTCTTTTAACATATATTTATTACATGTTCGAATATTTTTGCGACTTTTTTTTTTTCTTTTTTTCTTGTGAAATTTTTAGATAACTTAATTTCTTATTTATTATATAAAAAACTATTTGCAAGAAATAAAATAAAAATAAAATGTATGTGTCTACTATCTGTGATAGATATTTTACTATATTAGAAAATAGATAATTCGATAATAAAATTATATACGATAAAAAACAGTAATGTTTTACTGTCGAATAACATGGTGTCCGAATATTAATAAGATATTAATGTACATATGATGCTTATATGAAATCATAAAAAATTAGATTTAATATCGTTTTAATATTTCGTAGGTCCTCCCTCAACATCAGCAGTAATAGCTTGCAATCATCGGGGCATTAACAATATTAGGGATTTTGTAATATCTACAGTATAACCTCGTGTATATAAACTTTTGGGAGTTGGAAGTTCAGATAATAAAAGTTCTAACGTTCAGTTACCGGGATTCATTGGATACCTGTACCATTTATTCGCACTTTATTTCTGTAGCTCGGCTAATAGAAATGTTCGTAAACAATGGTCGATTTGTTTGCATTCATTTATTTGGCAGAAGTTGTTTATTTCCTTTAATGAATTAAAATCAAATATTCAACTGATTGATGATATCTTAATAATTTAAAAAAAAATAATTTTAAAAAAAAATTGCAAACTCGCAATTTTCTAATAATCTTTCATCGATTTTATGTCTCTAACATAATTCTATTTTCAATTCTATTACCCAATTCAGTCCAAATATATTCAATCGAGTTTAGATTTGATGATCGAGATGGTGTATGTAATTGATGTAATTGATGTAGTACGTTATACGACACTCTGTAATACACGACTTTGTAATACAGGCCGTATATTTGGGGTCATTGCCGTCCTCGAATATTCATTGACTTCCGAAATCCAAACTGATGAAATTATTTTTTAATATTTTTTAATATATTTAAATATATTGCAACCTGCCCATAGTAATATTAATGAACGACAGATTTTTTACTCTTGGCAGTGCTATATTGTACCCGAATCGTAGCGTATTCACCGCTGCGCTGTGTTTAACAATTGTGAATTAAACTTTTAAATCCATTCTCGTGTTTGATTTTCGTCGAATTTTTATCCTTCCATAGCATTTGAAAATGTTAAACTTATTCTCATCTTTGACACTTTTCCATGAAAACTAACCTCGCACCATTTTCAAATAACTTTTACCGCTTGTTTGCGCGATTTCTTCTTTTAAATTTGGTCGCTTATTTTTGACACTTGTCCCTCAGAGGACCAAATCTGGGCTTATTATAAGCTTCTTTTCTCGTATCTCATCATTTGCACCGTTATTTCCATCGATTCCCGGTCTGGCATTCACTCCCTTTGAACTTTCGTAATCAAATTACCAATGCCTCAAAAAAACTGTTTTCTCGGCGATATGGTATAATATAATATAATAAATATAACAAACTACAATGATGCGATGTATTAGAATGGTATAACTGTTCTAATGAACACTCTTTGTCCCGAAAGAAGGCGAGCATTCGAATTTCATATTCAGACTTTCCAATATGTTCCTTTGTAGCACACGTGATTTGTGATAATTAATTAATATTTATTGAAATACATCACAATTTATCGAAAACTCGAGTAAGATTATTCGATAGCATGAACTTCGGTAGTAAAATATCATTACTTCGATGTTATTCCAATTGGACAAAAAAAGAATTTAAACAATTTGAGGTGAGTTGAGTTCGCGAAGAAAATAAAAAAACTAGTATACAAACCCGGAATTGTAGACTAGAGAAAAATTTCTTTCTAATTAGTTTTTCCACTACGTAAAATTTTAAACGTCTTTTTTTCCAAACAAAATTTTTCGAACTGGTCCAGTTTTTAAATTAGAAAATATACTCTTTGTGTGTAGAAACTCTGTGATATGCTGAATTTTTTCAAATTTTTTCGTTTCTAAGAGATGCAGAATGGTGAAAAATTGTGCTTTACTTTAAAGGAATTAAAATAATGACTAAGAAAATTATTAGAAACAAATTTTTTCTTTCACATTCATAGATCCATTGTTTTGAAAATTGCGTACACTTTAAAAACGGAAAAGAATATTTTTCGAGAAAAACTATGAAAAGAAAGATGGCACGTACGCTCATAATGTTATATTTGCATTAAAAATGGCATTTTTTATATTTTAAGATTTATTATATTACGAAATGTCGAAGGTCAGAGATCCTTTTGTTTAATTTAGTATTGTAGGCCATAGGAATTCAAAAATCCCGGCTATAACGCGTCAGCAACCAATAACAAAAAACGTTAGGAGTATCGTTAGGCTGTAGGCGCTGCGTGTCTCGTGCGAGAGTCGCGATTTAACCGTATTACTGAATAGTGCGTAGGAGGAGAGAAATACTGTACTTATATTTTGTACCGTCTCATATTATTAAATATGATAATAAAATTATGAAATATATATGAAATATATATATATATATATATATATCTGTTCGTTTTTTACTGTATTTATAAAAACACGTGTCCGTCAATTCAATCCAACAAGTATTAAGAAGATCATAAAAAATAACCTGTTCTAATTCTCCTACACTGGAACATCTCCGTAAGTTTGATAGTTGTAAACATATTGTACAAGTTGTTCTGTAAAATGTACAAGTTGTTCTGTCAACTGTACAAGTTTATTAAAAAAAAAAACCGACAGTACGAATTTTAATAATGTAAAAATACATTTGTAGAATAAGTGTCTCTCGGCCTAAACAAGGCTGATCTTGAGACAGCGACATATTGTAGATTTATGATAGTCCCGAAACATTTGGGAAAGTCGCAGATGTGTTTGGCAGATGTGTTTCGCAGATGTCGCGTCCAACCCCCGAACAATCATTAATGACTAAATTGCCATCCATCTGGACATCTCGTTTCTCGATATCTGGCAAGTTCAATGTCAGTGGACCTTAACTACAAGAATCGCAACATAATAAAGTCATCCTAATTAAAGAGAGATGGGAAGAGAGAGAGAGAGAGAGAGAGAGAGAGAGAGAGAGAGAGAGAGAGAGAGGGGTGGGGGGGAGTGAATAGGGTTAGAAGGGGTTGTAGAAGACAATTGGGTGCTTCTTCTTTGTTTAGTCGTGAGTGATTCCTGCGTGCTTAGTGCACGAGATAAGAATATTAACGTTAACAGAAAAGCTATAAATTTGAACGCTATTTTCAAAAATTCAATAAATAGACTAGAAGTACACATAATTACTATAACATGTAACTTTATGTATTTTTTACTACAGCTGGGTTATTATTGTACGTGCATATGTAAATTGTGAGGTGACTCGAAAAATAAAGATTCAGCGATGACAGGTCCGGATATTGCGACAACTAAGGTTACATATTTTTCCTTCGTAGTCAATATCGAATATTGACAGCTTCTGATTAAAAAATCTCATTTCGCGACTGTCGCGAATATCTTTCAATAATTGTAGTATGATATGTCTAAAAGCATGAAGCTCGACAAAGTCCTGTCCTGAAGTCATTTCAACGGTATTTAAATTCCTTAAGAATGTCTTTGTCATATTATATATGACAACACGTAATTCCTGGGGTTTGCGTTTTGTCACGGGTGGAATAATGGAGGGAAAATATCTTTTGATGATTTGAAATCTTTCGAAATTTACATTCCTTTCTCTATGTTTTTCTTTAATTATTTCAAAGAGATGAAACATGAAGCTATCTTGACGTTTCTCAACTCCAAGCTTTCTAAAAATTATATAACAATTTAATATCGTTAAATCTAAAAGATGTCCACCTAAATATCCTTGCCCAAACATTCGACGCAAATATTCAGATATAAACGAAAGATTATAATCTGTATATGTATATACAACATTTCAGCTGTGAATGGAGTTTAGTTACGGTGTGCATTTGTACGATATATGTACGACATAATCGCGCAAGGAGTTTAGGACACGTGGAATATATGTACGATGAAGTTGTGAGGAGAATCTGAGAGAGTAACTACCCAACGAACTATAAAACAATAAAAATGGTCTTATCCTAAAATATGATAGGACAACTTTAGTTTAATTTAGTTTAGTTAATCAAAATGTGATTATAAAATCTCAAACATTTCCAGTTACGATAATTTTAGCGATAATTGTCTCCATTGTAAAATTTCACCTCTGAATTTCACCTAGAGTTTTACGAATAGCTGAAATATTCGTGGATCAGTCTTCCTGGTACAATGAGCTGTTAAGGCGATCTTAGTACGCCTAATTATAAGCGTAGAAATTTTCCTTAGGCTCGAAAATGTGTCACAATTCAAGGGCCACGTGCTATAGCATTAATCGAATTATCTGATACCCAATAGAAAAGGTACTGTTCCACAAGGTTATCCTGGACAAAATCTCTCGAAGGTAAAATTTTCCTACAATTATGGGATGAAAATACATTGAAAATTATCGAACCGAGCATAATACCGAATTACTTTGAAATTTCGATGCCGGCGATTCACGCCGCGGTTCAGATATCGGTTCATCGTTAAACTCTAAAACATAAATTCTGAATATCTCACATGTCACAAATAGGCGCATAAAAATTACTGATATAATATATAAGTTTGAGTTAAAGCTTTGCAGTCTTTGTATTTATCAATAAGAAAATAAATAAAGAATCATGAGATAAAGAACACTTGAATAATTCGCTATTTCTGTTCGTGAAATACGTGATATTTTACATGCTGTATCGAACTCATAACTCACGTTGCATGAAACTGTGTAAACTAATCACAGAAACAGTCGTCATATACCCAAAATGTGTTACCATATTATAAAGTGAAAATTAAAACGAAGACTTAAAATAATAACGGGAGACGCAGAGAACCTTATCAGTTTTGCAAAATGTCATATACGATAAAAGAGGAAACGCTGAAGAATCGTATTTATAAATGAGAAAAGATCAAATGATTAGCTCTGATAATTCGATGTACCATAATGAACTGTTGGGAATAACTTGTTCGAGTAATCTGCAAAAGAAATGGACAATTTCAAAATATTTACGAACTAACTGAATGTCTTAAAGAAGAACAGAAATGATCACATAATGATATTTCAGGATTGCTTCATTTTTTACCGAAACGCTTTTCTTTATGTCAATATTTACAGCTAGTTCTAAAGAAGCAATCAGCAAATTCGAGACGAGTATAATTTTCGCATACAGATAAGGCTCGATAATTCCTCCATTACATATTGTAGGAATGATAAACGAGGGACGCTCGTTTATTAGGGTAAACTGTCCTCGCCTGGAATTTAGGTCTAGAGGACCCGTTAGTATCTGGCTGCCAGATGGGCCGTAGGAGGTCGGGGCCAGGCCACGCGAGGTGACCTCCACTCTTGACCTAGGGGTAGAGGGAGCTTCTTCTCCTTCAGAGAGGCGCTTGTCTTCTGGACGGGCTTTAAAAGGGCCCGTTCAGGAAGACACAAGGATAGTTACAGTTAGAGTTCGAGGACAGGAGAGTTAGAGCGAGAGTTACAGTTACGAGTACAGTAAGAGTCAGCGAAAATCAGTCTGTAGACAGCTCACCCAGTAATAAACGATACTGTTATTGTTAACCTAAAACAGCGTTTTCGTACCTTTCGTGTCGAACCTGCCATTCGGTAAATTCCTACAATATGTTACTCTCCTTTTTGTTTATATTGTACGTAGATATCAATCGGTTTTATGCTTTTCGATCATTTGAATTTCGGAGGTTGTTTTGAACTCTCGGTCAGTTCGTTCGAATCAGTACGGATCATTTGTGGTTGCACGTGACGTTGCAAATTGTTGTATTTCTTCTTTGACGTATTTTGTTCCTGAATTTTTACATAGAGTTTCTCCGTTGGTTTATCATGGAGCAGCAGTAATTATTCTCGAGGCTTTATTTTTAAGCTTTTAAACGATCATCGGATTACTTTTCTTGGTAAATTCCCAAAGTTGTATGCTATACGTCTATATGGATATAATAGCTATTTTATATACAAATATCTTGTTCTCTGATATAAGAAGAGATTTCTATCCCAAAAGCCACTAGAAACTTCACAGTTTTAGATCTAACTGTTTCCTTTTCGTTCCTATGTCATTTTTCCATGTTAATTTCTTCGCGTAGGTGGATGTTAAGATACCTGAGCCTATCTGCCTTAGCAAGATTTTCGTTATTTTCCGTACGATTTCGTTCAATTACGTAGAATTGAAGTATCACCCACGCATGTGACTGCAAGCATATTTTCACTACGTGGCAGATCTGGTATAAAAATTTAATATAGGAGAGGTCCTAATGTTACCTAATACTTCCCTGAAGAACGACAGCTGATATAAAATTATACACTTCTTGGTGAAATTACCGTTTCGATCGACATAAAAGTATCTTTCGTTTAGATAGAACTTATTTAAATTGCAATAGCTATACGGCAGGTCTTTCTTTGATTTTATATAGTAGTCTCGTGTGCGAAAAAAAAATAGAGAGAATTCTTCTGCTTTAGGCGGATAGATTTTATTTAAAACTGTGACAAGTTAAAGTAATATATGTAATAAAAAATATTGAAAGACATTAGCAATACATCTGACGAATTGTGAAAATATAGAAATCGCAAATAACAAAACTGCAAGTTGTCTGAAACATTGCATCCCAGGTTGTAGGAGAAAAAATGATTATAGAATCGACATCAATTAGAACATATATTTGTGAAAATCCTATGTCAGTCGTTAAAGGAAAAAGCGTAAGAAAATAATTTTTGAATCCACTTAATTCTCATTTTTGTTTATTATGTTATATACAAAAATAATAGATTCAATTTGTGATGTATTCTTTATAATAATATACATTAAATTTCTTTTTTTCTAACAAAGATGAAAAGATATCTGTCGTTTGAAAAATTGTTGCAAAATGTTACGAAAATAACATAGCGCAGTTAGATATTTTTTTACGAAGCAAGCGTATTTAAATATTCAATCATCGATTTCGATGTAATTTGGCACAATTGTCGAGAAACTAAAAATATTCGACCGAAATTTTATTTTCTTCCTTTTTTTCTTTTTCTTTATCTTTTTTTTTTATTTTTTTATTTGCTTCGAACTGAATTGACGAGATGAAGGCCGGCTTTGAACTACAAATGATAAAACATTACATTAAATGGGTTATATTGTCCAAATAAAAAATACGTGCGATAGCATTGCGATTTGATATATGTTTGGATAAAGTAGTTTCCAAATTTCAAATCTGTTCACATTATATGCCAAACAGTATACTTGTGCATTGCGCATTGTGATTAAATTATACGCACAAATCATATCCTTTTACGATATCTTCGAGTAATTATCTTACGTAAAAATTGATATACCTTAGGTAAGGCTTATAATTCTTTAAATGTTTAAACTTAGGTATCACACAGACAACACGCAAAGCCTTTTCGTAGTAGATCGAAGAAGTAATTAGATATGGTACAAATTACACGTCATGACTACCAAAGTAGTAGGTATTTCCGAAAGCAATGATTTTACGTCACGTGCATTTTATAGAAACTAAGCTATGGCAGCTAGGATAGGTCAGCAACAAAATAAGTTCACGGATTTTCAAACTTTTGTTTTCTTTTAAATACGACTTTTCAAACATTTCTCAAACATAACTGTCAATAATTATAAACGAGTAATTGTAATTCAATGACACTGTTTCGTATATGTAAATAGACACGAACATTCATGTATGTAGAATATTGATATACAACATGTAATTTAGATAAAGTTGAACAAAGAAAGCGTTTGATTAAACAGTGATATATACATATATGAAAATTAAACACCATTTAACGAGTTTAAAATTGTCAATTAAACCTCTTCTCCTCCTTGATAATGCTCCAGCTCACTCTACTACCCTTACAAATGACGATATTTAGATTATGCTTTTACCACCTAACGTTACATCCTTGGTAACCTAAAGTCGAACCTAAGGATCGACAAATAATAATTAATTTCAATAATGTTACGGGAGAAAATTACTTGCAAAAATACTTGGAGCATCGATAAGACAGAATAAAAAATTGATCAAAGCCCCTAAACCAATTGGCATGAGAGACACTGCTTACATAAAAGCATTTATTTTCGAAGAAATGTTATGAGGGATATTTCGTACATCAGGAAGAAAACTATAAAGATAAATGACAGAGATGAATATTTAATAGATGATAATATTCTACGGAATGAATTATTAATAGACTATGAAAATGTCGCGGTAGATAGGCAAACAGCAGTTACGGAAGATAAAAAACCATTCAAACCAGAGAATACACGGAATTTGGAAGAAGGCAGCAATGATAAAGGCAGAAATGATGCCACAACGGACCGATGCATTGCGATGAAAAGAAAGTCTACTGTATCTGAAATACCAATATGTTTATATATAAATGAATTCAATTTTCATACGTTAAAAGAGTATGTAGTATTCGATTTTTAAAAATTGGAAGGTTATCTTCTCTTTTTGAAAAATATTGCAAATATAAAAACTATTATCATGTTGCTAATAAAATATATTACGCATCATCACTTTCCACGTAGAGTTAAAACTCTTGTACCGCGATATGTATTTTAGACATATGACAATTGTTTTACAGAGACTACTTTAATACTTTCACGTTTAATGTACTTTTAACCTATAAAATAAACTAATATCTAAATGAAGAAAGAAAAAGACCGTAATATATGTGTCCCTCTTGGAAGCAAGTAAATTTCTTTTCGCACATGTTTACAATTCGAATAACTTACACAAAAATATATGTATATAATAGAGTACATATGATTTACTTACATCAATAAATTCTGGCTGTATCGTTGTAGAATGTATACCCTCGTTATGAAAAAATTCTTTCACTTGCTCTGCAATTTTCATATATTCTGACAAGTTTCTGCATCTTATATGTGCGGAAGCAATAATCCGATCACCAGCTAATTGCCATACGTGAAATTCATGTACAGCCAAAACACCATCAACGTTTTCTAGCAGACGCTGTTGAATGACATCGACCTAAAACAACATGTTTTTATTAGCACATTATGTTGTTAAATCAACCGAAGATACAATGCAGATATGCGTTGAAGAACTGAAGACAAACGAGGAAACTTTGTACAGATTAAATTTTCAATTTCAAACTTGGTGATAATAAAACTCCATTACGCAATAATGGAATTTCTATCGTGTTCCATCCACACTGATGGTACATGGGAAATACAGTACTGGACAAAAGTATTGGCACAGCATGGTTGTTGCAGTACAAATGCTTATAAATACTATACAAAGTGATTTGAAGGAAAAACTTTTTGACATATTCATTTATTATCTATTCTAATTTATTACATAGTAGAAGCAATAACATAAATACATTGATTTACGAAATAATAAGAAAAATGCATTTATTGAACATTTTATGGGTGAACAAAAGTATTGGCACACTCAAATAAAAACGTTTAAAAATGGCTTGAAATTAAATATTATATAAATGTTCAATAAATATAATTTTTGTTATACATTTTTGTTATTATTTCGCGAATCAATGCATTTATATTATATACTATGTAATAAAACCAGAATGGATAATAAATGAATATGTGAAAAAGTTTTTCCCTCAAATTACTTTGTTTAGTATTTATAAACACTTGGACAAGACAACCATGCTGTACCAATACTTTTGTCCGGCACTGTATGTACGACTGGAATGGGTAGGGCCTTGAAGGAGTGTCGGGAGTGTTTGAACTTGGAAGAAAGGTGACCGCGCGCAAGAGGATCGAATTAGATGTGTATGACAGAGCCGAGTGCGATAGACGAGCGGAAGTAAGTTTCTGAGTGCGGCAGTCAGCCAGTTTTAAGAAAGAGATCAGAAGAGCTGTTTCATCATAGCTAGTCGCCGTAATTCTATTTATAAGCTTATTTTATTCTATTAACCCTTTCGCTACGGGCGGACTCGCCGCCGCGGTACTCCCGCAGAACGAGCCACCGCGACGAAACTGTGCACACGGTGCGCGAGACCGATCGTCGCCGACCGAGAGGCATTTGGTTTTCTGAGTATTGAGGTCCGTAATAAACAAATAATGCAAAACAAAATACTCGCGCTGCATGTCCAGAGTGAGATGGTTGATGTGCAATAAGTGTAGATGCTCGTCGTATGTGCAATACGCGGCCGTAGCAGCGAAAGGGTTAAAAAGCCAACGATACTATCTTAACCCTTTGCGGACGAGCACCACATATATGCCTTTTGTGGCAGCCATCAGTTTGGCCGAGGAACGCGTATATGCGTTTGACGAAAACAACCGATAAGACCGAAGGACACGTAAATGTGTCCCACGTAAACCGCGTTACTATAGCCGAGAAAGACAAATATGCGCCCGCTGTTTCGGTTCTAGGACCCTCACGTCCCAAGTTAAGTGGTGGACTGTTTTAAGTCTTTATTGTAAGCGTCGCTATGAATGAAAATCGCGTTTAACCCTTTCGCTACTACGAGTGACCTATAGTCGATCTCCATAAAATGCCACGTATTGTACATACGACGAGCATATGCAGTTATTGCACTTGAACTATCTCACTCTGGGCATGCAGCGTGAGTATTTTGTTTTGCTACAGTATTTTAGTATTTTGTTATATTTGTTTATTACGGACCTCAATACTCAGCAAACCAAATGCCTCTGACGATCAGTCTCGCTGACTGTGCACTGTTTCGTCGCGGCGGCTCGTTCTGTGGGATTACCGCGGTGGAGAGTTCGCCCGTAACGTATATTTAATTCCAAGTTATTTTTAAACGCTTTTATTCGAGTGTGCGAATACTTTTGTCCACCCATAAAATGTTCAATAAATGCATTTTTCTTATTGTTTCGTTAATCAACGTATTTAAATTATTGCTTCTACTATGCAATAAACTAGAATTGATAATAAATGAATATGTGAAAAAGTTTTTCCTTCAAATCAATTTGTTTAGTAGTTATAAGTACTTGTACTACAACAACCATGCTGTGCCAATACCTTTGTCCAGCGCTGTATATATTTATTCTAGCACTTCGTTTAATCAAATGCAAACATTTTATTCCTTTTTTGTAACCAAACAATCCAGATTTATATTTATCGCTATGTACAACTTTTTTCGAGATCAAAATAGATCGATTAATTTATCTTTTATGGGTGACTTTTTGTAGCAAATATTGCATTATCCTCTCCATTACTTCACGACATACAATACATACAATAGTCGATTCAACTTGGTATTTCTTTGGGGTCCAATTGTTGTCCCTTTCTCTGGTATAACGCTTACAGTTACGACCTACATTTACCATAATATTAAACTTAATGTCTTTAATTCGGATTATTACGCCAGTACTACTTGCATCATAATTTGTGACATCTTTACGCTTAAGTATTCGAAATTTCAATATTCAAAGATGATTAATTCTCAAATTTACAATAAGAATTGTCGGAAAATGCAAACAATTTGACGACGAGACTAAAGCTACGACCACGCTACATAGTATAACATTGTTATGCAACAAATTTGATATATAACATATTACTAGAATTCATTAACACCAGTTCGCCTACAATATCGCGTGAGATTCATTTGGAAAAGGAAAATGGGTCAAACATGAGTGTCACACGTGGTTTATAGATGGGGCCCAAAGTAAACGACACGGGTCATGGTGAATTTTCGTCGATGTCTTTCTGTCTTTGTTACGTGTTATTTTTCGCCACGTTAATACGAAATGGCTCGGAGTGTAAACCGTAGGACAAGGGGTCAAAATGCTATGTAAGGCGCTATGTAAGAAAAGTGCTATATAACAAACGTAGCAAAACTTTATGACATGCTAGAAAATATAAATAAAAATGTTCGAATGAATTTAAAAAATCAAAGAAGATTACATTACATAGTTTATCCAACTGTAATAAAAGACACAGAGGATGGGAACGAGGGTCAAAGTAGTTTAACACTGTTCGGGGTGAGCTTGAAATATTATCAAACTCTAAAGTCTCGAAATGTTGTTTAAAAAAAAACTCTGGTAATGCTTCGATAACTCGTGCAAAAATGTTGGATGAGAAATCATTTAATACAGTAGGGTACGATTAACCAAGTCGAGAGGAGTAATGCAGTGTAAAGAAGAAGCTGAAAAAGTACAGTACATCGAGCCGTAACACTTGAGACTCGACACTTCAAACATTTCTTAATTTTTATATTATCTTGCTAAAAGTGTTATAAATGAATTACTGATTTACTCTTCCCATTAAAATAAATCCAAACGATTGATGACGTGATAGAAATCAGACTATTTTTAACTACGATAATTCACTTGATGCGGGCAGCAAAATGATACGTAATAATATAATAAAATAATCTGATTTATGCGATGTTTGCGTAGTTCCCGTTAATGTACTTGTGAATCTCATCTCTAGCAAGATACGTGAAAAAATCTCTACCGCTATATTGTCTTCTAGCTAACAACGATAGTCGTATCCAAAATCTCCGTTTACGTCTATTTTATCTTGTAGACAAAATTATATAGCATACTACGACTAAAACCATGTCAACGTTTCGCGACATGACGAATACTGACCACATCACAGGAAAATAGTTACACGTAATTTACTCTTTCTATACCAGATATAATATAACATTAACGGAACAAAATTTACTGCCATATACACGATTATACGACTTGTTCTTAATAGCAATCAAAAATTGTCTTCAAACAATTAAGAACATTTACGAATATATACAAAAGCGTATAATGAAAACCGTAAGAAGCCTATCAAAAACTTACTTAAAATCGTACTATGGTGCATAAGTCACCAGGTCATTGGAGTTCATGCGTTGTATTCAGTAGAAATTATTTAAAAAATATAAATATATAGTAAAGAAAATCAATAAATAATTTATTATGAATTTAATTATAATAATTCATGTTAATGATATTATATGATATTGTAGAATATTTTACATCCTAAGGAACCTAGTAGTGAAAAGAATGAATGTATAGTCTTAGGTTTAAGCGAATGCATGGGAACGCTTGGGCCGTTCTCCAAAAACAGCCTCGCGTTTAGCCCGAGCGTTCGAGGCTAATGACCGTGACATATGCGGAAGAACGAGTGACCGCGTGCAAAGGCATGCATAGTATTCAAGGTCGTGGATGGTGTGTGTGGAAGAGGATCGAGTGGAAAAAATATTTATGGCAGTTTCAAATGCGAGCGAAGAGTGAAAGTCTAGGTCTGCATTTGAAAGTTTAGGGTACGTGGCCCATCGGGGGCAAGGTTACGAGTTGTGCGTGGGAAATGCATGATACAGGAAAAGAGCATGAGCTTGAAAGAAGAGAAAATGCTAGTTTAAATAAGAGCAAAGGATGCGAGCGAGGGCAGTGTCCAGTTGTTAGAGTCAGTGTTATTTATCAGTTATCAGTAGATAGCGTTTGAATAGAGTGTGTTTTGGAATAGATAGCGCGTGTTACCGAGTAGTAGAGTTAGAATTAGTGTCAGAGTGTGTACAACGACAGGTCATCTTTTGTACTTCCAATCATATTATAGCATTATTTATTAATCAGAGATTCTGTGCAAGTGTTTTGGCGCTTTCTTAACAACCTCGTCCGTTTCTTACAATATCGTACAATTTAATAACGATTCAAGTTACCTGGATATGTGTAGGTACAGTCTGTAGTAAAATTAGCGCTGATTCTTGTAGTAATGGCCATACTGATCGTAGAATAAGAATAACTAATAAAAGCGAGAGAGCTGGATCAATGTAAAATCTGTAAAGAAAAAGAAACGTCGTCATAAAAATAAAATCATGATGTAGATGAACAATTATTATATATTTATTTAATAAGGTCCGAAATATTCTCAATAATATTATTATTTCCAGATAGATTTCATTATGTATTTGAAATACCTTAATTCTGTTAGATGTATCAGTGCAATGTTAGTATGTTTTACATCCATAAATGATGAAATACCAAAATATATTGAAATTTGAACGAAGTATATTGTATATTGAAAATTGAACGAAGAGTCATATTTAAAATCAGCTGCAGCGTAAATGCGTTATAATTAATTATCACCGCAAATAGAGGGGGGATTCTACATGAAAAACTATACATTAAAAGATAAGTAAGAAGCTATATAATAAGTTGAATATAACGTAATATTTTCATTCAGATCCTCGATTCTAAAGGAAAATATTTTTTCTATTATTAGTTAATTTTGTCCCTATTCGTATTTATCGGCATTGGAAACACCAACAAATAACGATACAATTTATATTAATTATTTAAGTTGTTATAAAAATTGCTAATAATATACAAACAACGATGAATATCCAAGATTATAATTAATATAATTAAATTATAATTAATAACATCGACACACTCCGTTTAACCAGTTACGTACTATAATTTAATCGTGAAAAATCATGTATTGGAAACGTATTTAATTTTATTTCATCATCTATACCACTATAACTCCATTCCATTCACGATAAAATTGCACAAAAATTTTTGAATTTTTCCAAGTTTTATGCATTGTTAAAACACGTTAAACATAATTTTGGTCGTATGATAACTGTAATATATAATTCTAATATTCGACAAGAACTTATGACAAGTCATAATGTTACTACGTTATCGTAGTGCAAACGGTTAAGGGACGAGTAAATCAGAAATAACGTAAAAGTCATCCTTTCTATCTTTGGTACAGGAAATAGTAAGGAAACTCAAATATGGCTGTATCTGTAAACCTTTGATTAAATAATCTTTATATCGCAAACGAATCATCGTTTTAATATACTCTATGCGTTAGAATAAAGAGAGATATTGTTCTGGAATTTTCAAAGGATACATAGTTGAAAGGGAATATCAAAATTCTAAAAATTACATACATATCAGTTTTTATGTGACAACTACCTTATGAGCTTAACTTAAAAAATTTGAAGCTAGACTCCAATTCGAGTGCAAAATCGATACACAGAGTGTTTAGGGTTTGGAGTTTCGCACTCAATTATTTCCTAAACTATAGTTCGTTTTAAAAAATTCAAATAAAAACTTATCCTACTTCGAGAGAAACATAGTATAATGGTCATTAACTTCTGCTAGGTGAACGTGTACGTTAATATAGCATATTTTTTTGTATGTAAGCACATAGTACATTACAAAGTGAATTCATTGATCTATAATATTAATAATACACTTGTGAAAAAATTGTTAAGTGTTGACTACTCGATCTCCCCCGCCGCGCGCGTTCAATGAAAATTAAAAGTCTTTCCAAAAGCGAACGCTTCGCTAATCGATAAGAGTTTTTCGTAAAAACGTTTCCAAGTTTCTTTAATTAATCGTCCTGAAATAAACAGAATGTCCTGCAAACGTACCCCGATGGTCCATGTGTAATAAACGAATTATCCCACTTCTGAATTGTAATAAACGAATAATTCCACTTCCGAAATTGTAAGGGGGTCTCTAATGATCTAATTATCTAATTATCTAATAGTCAGAACCGGCCGAATATTCTCTAACGTAAAACTCTCTAAACGGAACACTCTAAAGGCACTGTCTAACGAAACTCACCCGAAGGAACTGTCCCAAAGGAACTATCTCAACTCTCTCTATCTTCCAGAGCGGGCCCTTTTAAGCCCGTCTGGAAGGCAAGGACCTCTCCCGAAGGAGAAGAAAACTCCCCCCACGTAACGCTCTGGGGTGGAAGGGATTCCTCTTTCAGGTTAGGCTCTCCGAAGGGTCACCCACACGGGGACCCTTCCCGAGAGGTGCCCGCGGACGCGTGAACCCCAGTTTAAATGGGGAAAACCAGGGTTGCGCCAGGCTACCTCACGTGACCTGGCCCCGACTTCCCGAGACTCGTCTGGCCGCCAGACTCTAACGGGACCTCTATACCTGGCGAAGTCTAAAGATATCCTACATTCTTACACATGTATGTTCTTAATATTTGGAATAATTAAATAAAATGTTTTACAATCTTTCATATATTAAAGTGTGTAACAAAATTCGGAAAATTGCTTTAGTTGGTTCAGTAGAAAAAAGATGTTAAAAAATAACCTATTTTTAGTCTTCTAAAGGAACCTCTTAAACTTTTCACTCAAACCGTGTAATATCTTAGGTATTATATTAAACAGGTTTTAATACGTATAATGTAGAAACGATTTGACATGGACAATAAAAAATATAAGGAAAAATAAAAGAGGAAAATATATGACAACTGTCTGTAATTAGTTATTTTTAGATTGAAATTGTACAAAATTTCATAAAAGTCAGCAATTAACGCTCCAATGTGATTTATTATTAGGAAATTTCATTTTGTGATAGCTGCAATGAGAAAATTTAAAATTTAAAATTTAAAATTTAAAATATCTAAAACATCTAAAATATTTCAACAAATTGCGATGTTGTTTTCGATTGATTTAAATTCGACGTGTAGTAGATGACGTGGTTGCTTAGAGGTTATGTAGAACGATTGTCACGTGTATACAGAAGAGTGAGTTTAAGAGAGAGCGTTGATTTATTAATAACGTTAATATGGTTAAGGCTTAAAAATTTCGTAAGAGTGCGTATAATTTATTTCAAATACACATACGTATACCTGATATTTAATTCGTTAACAAGTAAAATTAATATATCTGGGGAAGTAGAAATGTTTTTTAGATTCAAAGAAGACCCAAAAGGAGCCGAAATATCGATCAATATCAAATTATAGTCTGGTGAAGATTATACCTTATTGTTAGTGGTATAACCGAAATTTACTTTTTCCAAGATAAAGACGATAACTTACCACGAATAACAACCGTATAGCGATAAACAACTTTCTATTGTTAAAATTGAACGATAATGCTTTAACCAATATATAGTTTAAAGAAATAACCAAAGAAGCTACAACTTTATTGCGCTCAAATTTCAAAGATAAATTTTATTCATAAAATATCGATGTTAATTCGAGATCTTGCGATATAATTGCTACGTTTCTAGGACCGCACGTCCCAAGTGGGAGACTGTTTTATTACTTTATTGTCAGCCATAGCTAAGTGCAACTCGAGGACACTCGTGTCAGTCACCTGACCAATACCGGCTGAATATGTTTAAACATCTACCACCACTGAAAGACGTCGAAACTCATACACACCTTACTCATAACCAATAGAAAAACACGCATCCACTATTCACATTTCATACCAACCGAAATCAGAGCACATGCAAATTTATAAAACCACTGAGACCAAAGTCGAACGGGCAGTCCACGATCAATCAGTTGAAATGGAAGTGAGTCCGCACACAACATCACGCAAAATCAGTTCAAATCGAGAAGAGTTGCATAATTAATCAGTTGAAACCCTAACCTGGTCTATTTCAATTAAGTAAGAATAGGACAAATCCCTTGAGCACTATCGCATCAGCATAGTGGACATTACAATCCCGCAAAACTTCGAGAGTGAGAGTTGCAGTGATCGGGATGCAACATTCTCTTTTATGGCCTTTTTACGTTTAGGGTCCTTAAACCAACGATACTACATATGTTTACCACCTCTGCTTTCAAGTCGATTTTCACCTTTTCAATGTGAACGATAAAAAAAAGTACGGGTAAAATATTTTTGGCTATTCTACAATTGTCCAAAATTTCATACAAATCGGCGATTAAATATTTCGGTATGTTCCTTTGTAAGTAAAGCTAACATGATTCCACTATCTCTTGGGATTAGAAAAAAAAAAAAAAAAAAAAAAAAAAAAAAAAAGAAAAAAAAACAAGTAAGCTTGATCTACGCAATTTCGCAAGCAGCATTAACCATTAATCGAGCTTATCGAATTTTAATTATCAATAAGGAACCTGTCTCGACCAATCGACATAAGGATACACGAGTGCTTAGAAGCTATTGGGATACCATTTCCAAACATCAGAGTAAGAAGACAATTTAAGATCCCCCCCTTGAAAGATGTAATCACCGAAAATGATCCAAGGTGGTAACTTATGCGAGAATGAAAGAAATCCGAAATCGGGGCTAGCTGAGGTACAGCTATTCGATAATACTGATAGAAGTGTATAACAATATATACTTTCCGTAGATGAACCATTCCAATGTTCGAATGAAACAGATGCAACACTTAACAATACAATTATCTGCATATTGGACAAATGGTGACCACTATTTTCACGGTACTAGTGGTAACGTGAAGTCAAAATGACTTCGTATCGTCAGTAATGACGAATACTGTACGATACTTGTATTGTACAATACAATAGTTACTATTAACGATACGGAGTCAATCTGACGTAATCACCACTCTAAGGTTAAAATAACTCGTGTAAATTATATGCCATTCTAATGGTATTTTAAAATATAAAACAACCTGAGAAACATAAATATATTATTCAGAGAACGAAGATCGAATCCCTTACAATTAGCTGAAGAAATACTAGAGATGCTGTTTACGTATAATACAAAAAATACTAGAACGAAAAATAGAGATTCAACTGTGAAAATACTATTGGACACAACAAGGTAGGACTTTATCCATAAAGACACGTTAATTTATCTTCGCAACATGTTCGTTATAATAAACTCGAAATAATTAGTAAAAGCAAAATTGAAACAATATTCGAAAAGAGCCTAACCAATACTAGCTCCAAATAGAAAGGAACAGGTTATATTAACGAAGTTAATTGTAAGAACTGGTCACAGTAACTGCATCCACGTTCGCTTAATCAAAAATAAAGAACCTGAGAAACGTGAGATACTATGTGAGAGAAATCACGATGAAACGTCTTCTATCCGATTACCCGATCGATTACTCAAACCGAGGAAGACAAAACAAAATTTGCAATGACCTTAGGAATGCAGTCGATAAAAAAAAAGGCATCGAACTCCTTACGAATATACAAGAGACTATAACAAACGTTAATTCAATTCAAGAAATATAGTCCAAACAATTAACATAATTCATAGCGATTTGTAATAGCATAAACTGTACAACATTGACATTCTTAACGTCGTTAATCACCCTCTCCTATATGATGCGATGTTAAATAGATAAAAAAAGAAAAGAAAAAATTAATAACTATAAAGAAGAGCAAATAAAATGATAAAATGGTTTAACAACGATTTAAAACCATTTGTAATTGCTTATTTGCATATGTCTCTTCTATGCACGATGTTATAAGATATGCTGTGCAATATTTAATTACCTGTATTCCCACTTCGTCAACCAAACAATTAAAGCAGATACTATTACAATCACAGATCCTAGTGCATCCGAGAACACATGAAGAAATACACCGCGCATATTCATTTGGCTTGCATCATGTGTGTGACCATATGTCCTCTTCACTTGAGGCGTAGATGGCCTATAAGTTTCATTATTTTCATTGTCATCCGTTCCTACTAGAGCACTCAATCGGTTATGACTTCGAGATATGCCATGTGAATGTGCGTGAGAACTTCTATGATCTGCAATCAAAATTGTGTTATTACATACATATTACAATGAAAGTTTCTCAATAATCGCAAGAATATTTTTAACGTAGTCTTTTTCATTTGATTTAGCAGTAATGTCGCATCTAATATTGATCGATATATGCGAGATTGTAACAATTTAATATATATATATATATATATAAAGAATCGTTAATATGATAAAAATTTCGATCATAAATAGTTTGATACTTTGAAAAGTTCCTAGAGAATAAGTAATTTTAATCGTTTTTGCTGAAATTTAGATAAAGTAACTCATTTACGTAATTTATTAAGATACATAATTTATCGATACAAAAGATTTTTGGTAATTACAGAAATTGGAGCAAATCAAGTCTAATAACCTTGACATACACTGTCAAGGACGTCCTCCCCGATAGCCTCTAAGTAGTTTTAGCCATCGCTTGTGCTTAGTCAAAAAGTTATAAACATTAGAAATTTGAAAAAATACATATTTTGTAAGTACATATTTTCGACATTTGGCAACACCGATCATGCCCTTTTAGAATTACGCATATGCCATTAGATTTTTGATTTTTAGTTTTTAGTTTTTCACGCGTTAATCGTGTTGGCAAGCTGTAACGCGCGATTTAATATAGCTCGATTCGTATGAATTTGAAGAATTAATTCTAATACGGTAAACGGACAGTCTCGCAAATAGGTATTGTATCGCACTCGCTATACGACCACATGTGTATAGCGTGTGCAATTGGTTATACGTTCAGCTATATTTAAATCGTGAGCAAACGGAGGGCCGCTTACTGCTCGGAATGAGCGCGACACGATATTTATGACATTTACGCATACTGAGATTCTATGCGCAGAATTACACATGTCGATAACAGAGAGTGTTAACCTGTGTCACGCATTGCTAACTACTTTTCGTAACCTTTCCCTTTTCAACTAAATTTTTTACAAATTTATAATTTTCGTAACTTTTTTTTAGAAAAACACGAGCAACTGCTAAAACTACTTAGCAATTATTCGGGTGAGTAACTTAGGCGATATATGAAAAACCCAAAATCATCATAGTTGACTCGTTTAAACCGCATAACTACTAAAATTAGTTAGAACAAAACTTATTTTGTTAAGAGAAAAGAACGAAGAAGGATTATCACAAGGACAACCACTTGCGAATCACGATGCAATCTACTCCTTTTTCTCTTTTTATATTTATTATGTAACGTGCATGAATATGTGACTCGGAATGTGCGAATTAGAGAGAGGTTGGCAGTGAAAGTATCTTTATTTATTTTGATCTTTATTTATATTTTGGGGCGGATGCTCGAGTGAACGAAGTTAATGAAATCATGTTAGTAAATGAACTGAACGGTGTGGCGTCCCTTTGCGATTTCTTTTGATTATTCGTTGTTTCAATATTCACGGCATAGCATCTCTTCGCGATTCATTTCCCCGTTTGCGTTGAGCGAGTCTTCGTAATATTTCGTTTATTTATTTTATCACCAACCTAATAAATATCGCACGAAAATATTGCTTTTGCTTCTTCATCCTATAATTTATACTTATAGTTGTACATATTTATAGTTCCCTATCGTACACGCTAAAACATAATTATTTCTTTGTACACATCTATCAATATTATCAATGGGAAGTCATTAATAGGTATAAATTTTCAAAATCCAGTCTTTCCGGAAGTAACATATTATACTATGTTTTATATTATAATTAGAACTTTATTATTACAGTATTTGCATTAATTTAAAATTCCGAAATTAATAATTATCATTATTTGCAGATCATTCGGTATAAAAATACTTCGGTAGAGAAGAAAAGTTTATAATATAGGATAAAAAGATAGTAATAACTTTCATAAGTGTGAAAAGAGCTGAAGTATGTAGCGCGTTTACGTGAGTGTGCTTCTCTTGTCTGCTTGGTGTATATTGTATGCTGCCGCGTGGTCCATATAATAATAATTGTGTGCGATAGAAATCCAAAGCCCCTACTTATTTCGACACCAAAAATATTGTACTTTTTAGTCTCCATTATGCGTTTAAATTATTACGATATACTAGTTTTTAGAAAAGAATTTTTTTAAATAATTGAGTATCTATATACGGAAAGATAGCAAGCACATCTTTTATATATCGAATTCTGGATAATTTGTCTGGTTATATAGGTATTCTAAGACTCTGTTAATGTTTTTAACACTTACTCAACTTGTTCGAATTTACAAATAGGTTTGTACATGAGATAACTTATAGACTGCAAATTAGTAATTTGTAAACGAATATGGACATATCGTAACATTTCTTCATTTTCCTCGATAAATTATAACATTCGAAGAAAGTTTCTGCAACGAGATTTTATCGATAAGACATCTACATATTGCAACGGGGCTCCACTAATAATATTCTAATAACATAAAGGACTGGCCGAATATTGTATAACGTAAAAACTCTCTAAACTGGCTAAAATGATGCTCTCGTAAACCCTTTCTTAACGGAACTCTCCCGAAGGAACTGTGTTGCCCGCGCCCTTGTACCCTTATTTAAACCATTCATTCTGTCCTCATCTATACCCATGCTCTCTTTCCCAATCACGCTTTCCCATGCATTCTTTGTAGCCCAAACATTCAGTGGGTCACGTACCCCAAACATTTTTTTTTTTTTTATTGACTTCACGAGTTTTACAATCAATTCCTCAAATGGGAATTGTCGCGATCGAAATTGTATTTCCGACGGGTTGTAAGGCCGTCTCGTGACTACGACACGTGTTGCCCGCCAAATTAATATTGGGCAACTGTTTAAGTTGCACGAGCGGAAAAGAGTCGTGTCTATGACGTTCGACGTTTCGAAAAGAACCGTGGCGTGTTGTTGATTTGAATCGGTTAGACGGAGGTTTTGAAGAGAACCGTGTCTCTGAGATCTCGAACCAAACTGTTCGATGTTTCGAGAGGAAGTGTTTTTAGAGAGAACCCGTGTCTCTCAGATCTCGCAAGGAAGTGAGCTCCTCGATCTTCCTAAGATCGGTCTTAGGAAAAAATCGGGAGCTCGCCAAATATGATTGGCTGTTTTTGACCAAGGGCGTTCCCTTGGTTCGCGAATCCGTGACCTTGGAGAAAGGGAAGGTTCCCCCAAAAACAACGATAGTGGAGGAAACCCTCTCCTCCAAAGTGGGGTACCTGGGGTCCACCCGCGCGCTGGTCGCCCCATCGTTCGTTTATTACCCCTAGCGAGGGCCTGAGGCTTCCAACGTGTGCGGACCACGTGGAGCCCTCAGACCTTTGTCAGCCAAGTCTTAAGGGCCGTCGCTTAATTTCGTTAAATTAGGGATTTCCAGGATTCTCGTGTTCCGCGACACGAGAAGTCAAAGAAAAAAGGTAAAGCATTCAAACATGCTGAAGGCATGGAGCGGAAAATTCCGATGCCGAATTATTCGACCCTAAGACCTGGCTGTTGGAAGACCGTAACGGGTCTTCCTTGTTCCACGACGGAACAGGAATTATAAGTAAAAATGATAGCTTTATGGGGGACATGAAAAGCAAATACGTAGATCGTTGCATCGGTTGATTACTTGCAGTATGTGTAATACAATGATGGAGTTAGAGTTATCAGGAGAATCGACGTACCAGGTTCAGGGGAGCGAATCTTTTTAGACTAAATGGAGATTTATTTGGATTTGACAACTTTCTAGCTAATTGATTTTTGTGACACGTTAACTGACTTATGTGGCGTTTGCTAAATTGGGTGATTTCGCATTTTACTAAAGGTATAGCCAAGTCACGATGTATTACGTCGTTTGTAACGTACCATGGGGCGTTACATATGTTACGTAGCGTTTTAGATTGGAATCTCTGTATGATCTTGATATTGGAGTTGCTGGCCGTGCCCCATAGCTGTATACCATAAGTCCAGACAGGCTTGAGGATGATCTTGTATAATAGTAGCTTGTTTTCCATCTTTAGTTTAGAGCGATTACCGATCAGCCAATACAGTTTTTTCATTTTAAGCCTCAGCTGCTTACATTTGGTTTGGATGTGTCTTTTCCATGTCATTCTTCTGTCCAGGATCATTCCAAGATATTTAGCCGAGTCGCTTTGGGGTATTACAATGTTGTTCATCTTAACTGGAGGACATGTTTGCTTGCGTAGGGTGAAGGTCACATGTTTAGATTTCTTTTCGTTTACTTGCATGTTCCAATTTTTAAACCAGTATGATAAATTGTCCAGATGCTCTTGAAGAACTTTGGTTGCTTCCAGGGGATCATTGTGTGAGGCCATGACTGACGTGTCATCTGCAAACGTGGCTGTTGTGACATTTGGAGTGGTTGGTATATCTGAAGTGTAGATGAGATATAGTATCGGTCCTAGAACGCTTCCCTGGGGCACACCTGAGTGGATTTTATAGGCTGGAGTGATTACATCCTGGAATTTAATTTTAAATTTCCTATCGGCTAGGTACGATTGTAGAACCGTAAAGTATGAATGTGGGAGTAGTTTTTTTAATTTATAGCGGAGGCCAACGTGCCAAACTTTGTCAAAGGCTTGCTTGACGTCCAGGAAGACTGCGGAACAGTATCTTTTTTTCTCTAGGTCTAACCTTATGTAGTCCACCAGTCTATGGACTTGTTGTATAGTTGAATGGTATCTTCTAAATCCGAATTGGTGTTCGGGAATAATATCTAAGTCTATCAATATCGGTTCGAGACGATTAAGAAATAATTTTTCAAATAATTTTGAAAGGATTGGTAAAAGACTAACGGGACGATATGATGCTATTTCATGTTCTGGTTTTCCAGGTTTGTTCACTACGATAACATGGGAAACTTTCCACTGGGTGGGAAAGTGACCCAGACGTAGTATTGCATTAAAGGTTGACGTCAATAACGAAATGCATCTCTTCGGAAGTTCCTTGACCATCTTGCCGGTTATTCGGTCGTGACCCGGAGCTTTTTTAGGGTTTATGTTGGCTATCGTTAGTTGAACCTCCCGATGAGTGAACGGTGCGATAGGAGGAGACAATTGGTAAGGTGCCTGTAGATATTTTTCTAGTTCAGCTGCGAATTCCTGAGAGCTTGAAGTGAAAGGTTTGAAAACTTGGGCAAAATATGAGCCAAAAGCTTCTGCTTTCTCCTGGGGACTTTTGGCCCAATTACCTTGTGAGTTCTTGATAAAAGGGATTCTCTTTTGTGGCTTTGAGATTCTTTTGCTTGCTCTCCAGAGTGAGTAATCGGTAGCTTTAGAGGGAGACAGGCTGCTCATGAAACGGTTGAAGGATTCGTTCTTGAATAGGGATAATAAGCGATTGAGATCACTCTATTTCTTTCTGGTTGCTCTATTTAATAATCTCTTGTTGTCAGGCGTTCTATGGTTCTGCCATGTTCTTCTCAATTTCCGTTTTTCGCAAATCAAATTGGATATGTGATCCGGATAAGTGTCCTTGGGAGAATGGAAGTGGATTTCAGGAGTTGCAGATCTGGCCGCTTCGATAATGTGGTAAGTAAGGTATTCTATTGCATTCTCTATCTCCTATTCCGATTTTAGAGGCTGGTTTGATGTAGTTTTGGTTTCAAGGAGTTCACGGAGGAGAGTCCACTTTGTGTACTTGTTGCAGATAGAAGGTGTGCTTTTTTTAAAACTGTAGTATTCAGAGAGGCAATAATTGGAGAATGGCCTGATGAGAGATGAAAAAGAAAGCGGACTTGAATGTATTGAGATGAAATGCCTTTGGTGAGAAAGAAATCCAATAAGTCTGGTACTTTACTTTCATCCGTGGACCAATGAGTGACTTCTCCAGTACTCGCGTGTTCTAGTTTACATGCCTGCATGCATTTGAAGAGTGATCTGCCTCTTGGATTTATAATTCTTGATCCCTAGGAGGTATTTTTAGCGTTGAAGTCACCACCTGCTGTAAATTTGTTGCCCAGTGTTGAGAAGAATGTGTCGAAGTCGTCTTTTGATGTACTGTGCTTGGGAGGGGCAGTATACAGCTGATAAGGTTATAGGGCTATGGAGGATTTGTAATACTATGCTAGTTGCCTGTAGATGTTCATGATTGTAAGCTGGGTGCTGAAAGTGGCTTATATTAAATTTTATTAATATGGCAGTTCCACCATGTGCTTTTCCGCTTGGGTGATGTGTAGTGTATGTCTCGTAACCTTTAATCTTTAAATAATTTTTAACAGTGAAGTGAGTTTCCGTAATTAGTATTACGTGTACGTCTTGGCTGAAAAGAAAAGATTCTAGTTCATTTTTACGTCGCGTGAGTCCGTTTATATTCCACAGAGCAATGCGTAAAGGCTTATTGTCCAAGATTTTGCTACTATTTTTGTTACTATAGTCATCGAGTTGAATAGCATATTGATGATTTGTTCATTTTGCTCCGCAAGTATTTGTTCTAGCTTGGTGAATGATTTTTCAAGTGTATGGATAAAGTTGAAGTTTTGTTGCGTAGTATTGTCTTCAGTGGGTTGTACCCTAGTATTATGCTTTGCAGCTTGTGCATATGTGTACTGGTAGTTAGAATGGTAGTCGTTGTTTGATGTTGTATCAAGGGGGACCCAGGTGGATCGTTAGATAATTTTTTGGCCCTTGGTTTTGGAAATGTTTTTTCTTGTAGATCTTTGTATACTGACCAGCCTCTGTAGCTTGCAGGATGATTACCCGCGCAAAGAGCGCACTTAACTGGAGAGTTTTCTGGTTTTTTGCATTCGATAGTAGGGTGTAGTTCTGAGCATCTTACACAACGAAAGTCACGGTTACAGTATCTTTGCGTGTGTCCATATTGTTGGCATCTCTTGCACTGGACTATTTCCCTTTTCTTGTATGGGGTCTCTATTTCCACTATGCAATTCATTAGGTTTTTAACATTAAAGATATCCTTATTGTTGTGTTTTTGCTTGAGGTCAATGAAAAACAATGAAAGTGGCTGGTGCGTTTTCTTATGTTGGATATTTGTTATGTTCGTTACTTCATGTTCAAGTCTTAATAACTCTTCTTTCAACGCTTTTGTATCCACAGAGTGATGGATATGTTTCAAAACAATCCTGAAAGCTCTCTCTTGTTTGAGCTGGAATGTATGAAATTTTGCATTCTTATCTTTTAGAATTTTTACTATGTTCCTGTACGCTTCAGGTGTCTTAGGAATTATTTTTACTTTATCATTACTGACCTTTAGACTATATGCATCCTCGTTAACTTCAGCTGATAGCATGTTCATCATGGTTTGTATGTCGATAACATGATCCAAAAAAATAGTAGTGGAGAGGGTACTTTTACTAGAGTTGTCTCCATAATCACTTCACTGTCTTTCATCTTTTCTGGTATAGAAAATCTGCTTGTTGTAGTTATAGGATCCATGCTATTGGTTTTTTGTTTAACGTTTCTTACAAGTTGCTCAGGACTCCTTTTACTCTTGAAGTTATTACTAACTTGAGAAAGGCTCTTTTGCCATGCTGGAGGGAGTACTTGTGAATAAGTGTCATTATTGTCCTCTGTTTCCATTTGCGGGGATGTGGACACTTTAGGTTGGTAATCCGCACACGAGACTAGTCTCGTAGCGGATTAAAATTAAAACAGCACACGTTGTGTATTTGATCTATAAATGTTTTTAATAGAAAACACTGTTTGAGGTGAAACGCACACAGATGTCACTTCGCGGAATGTGAACGTGGAGTTAACTACTCGGCGTCCTATGCTGGTACTGCCTCACACATCAATCACTGAATATTCATCGTTTCGAAAATCGTGGATTAAGATGAATTTGATACGAATCTTCGATAATATTCGAACGTGTTTGCGATCGAGAATCGAAAGCGTGGCCGTCAGCGTGTTGGAGGAGCGAACGAACCGGCCCGTGCTGTCTCAAGCGAACGACTATTCCCCAAACATTTAGACGCATACCTAACTCTTTTCACTCGTAACCGATACTTCCATAAACATCCCGTCCACACGATCCTTGCACACGGTCACTCATCCTTCCGTACGCACTCCAGATAATATTCCTATATACATTCTTACAGTATACTAATAAGATTTATTCAACTGACTAATTTCCGCGAGCCTTTATGTTTACTCTTCTCTTCTTCGTCATTATACTTGTGCTTTTTTATCCAGTTTTTTATTCTTTCAAGTCTTTGCAACATGTTGCTATACAACGAGATGGTTCAAAGGAAGAAGTTTTAAACGAAAAAGCTGGATTGATAACAATTTTGCTTTCAGGGACCATCTGTGAAATTTCTGAAAATTTCTTCTATCTCGTATGAAAGGTGTTTTATGCTACTAAAATCATACGGCATATTGCAAACGTTTCTTCTAGTTTGGTATTTGCGCGTTGAGAAGCAACGGTTCTGAGTTGGAAGCAAAAAAGAAAAGATTTTCCTACTTTGACCCTTATTTTTATTATGATATACAATTTCGTCACATCATTCTTGCGTCATCTTATCTACATATTCGGGAAGATCAAGCATAAAAACATTCTTTCGCATCTTTTCCGTCACTGACAATCGTTTTGATGTAAATTTGACCAAGAGGAAATTAGATGTGTTTTCATCGCGTAAACTTTTGAAACATCATTTTTTGAAATGATGACGTTTGTCTGCTAACATTATTTGCATTACTGTCGTTGAATTTGTCTTTGTATGCTATATAAGGATGAAGAAAAAAGTGTGGAATATTATTGAAAAAAATATCGATGAGTTTGAAATTAAGGCCAAGCCAATTCTATTTACAGCTGCGGAGACGTATTATGAAGCAGCTCGCGTACGTTTGTCTTTCCTAATAATAAGATACGCATGATTATAGTATATTAAACAAATAAATGATGAGAAAATCGGAAGGAACACAATAGAAAAAAATTAATGCATTTGCAATTTGTACGTCGCTTGGTGGATCAATTAGTTGAAGATTTTCGTAACGCTAATCCCAAAAATCGTTCAACTTCTGGAACCGTAGGAAGTTTCTAAAGCGGGCACTTTTGCAGAACGATCATAGGCGACTTTCGCTAGACAAAGGGATGATCTGTCATGAAACGTAAAGTGGAACACGGTCTAATAGTCTTTCAAAATATCTTATGTAGGATGATCGCAGTTCTGCCGCCATTACGAATTGCGGTTAGAAAACTTAATCCCTTATTATCAAACGATATTGCAAACCTAAAACGCAAAACTTACATGATATGGAGAAGTCTTTATAAAGAAATCTTTACTACGAAGAAAAAGACAAGAGAAGATTGCAGCAATGATAGTCGTAATTATCAGGGGGCAGGACAGGACAGGACAGGGCAGGGCAACTTGGAAAAAGTTGCGTGAACATTAATTAAAGAAGGAATAAAAACGGCAACATATCCATCAAATTTCTTCGAAAAATTAGTACAATCGCTGCCATGTCGATTACAGAAACTTACAAATAATAACGGTAATCCTACAAAATGTTAAACTAACATTTCACATTGAATTTCAGATTGACGTAATAATAAGCTAAAAATATATAATTTTTAGTCGTATTTGTTTACAACTGTTCCTTCGACTCGTTGAACCTGTCATAGTGACCACGATATTCTATCGAATTGCAAAGTTAATATACCAAAATCGACAACAACAACAACAACAACAACAATATCAAGTTAAAAATAAAATAAGAAAAACATAAAAATAATAGTATCCACATAAACTCATTCAAGATGACCCTTATACGACGAAAAAAAAATTAAAGGACAAAAACACTGCTTATTGCATTACATATCGTAGCCAATACAACGTGTTTTGCAAAAATGTTCTCAAGCGTGATTTTCAAAGTCTCTCTTCTTCTCCTTCCTTCTTCTATTCTTTTCTTTTCTTTTTTCTTTTTTTGCGAAACACGAGTCGCAAATGAATGGTTCTCCGAAAAATGAACCGCAAATATTTTAACTTATTGCACGTTGAAGACAGTGCACATCGCACAGTGATTTGAAATGCTCATAACGAGAAAAAAATATCGTAGCATCTACATGGATGCTTCGACGTGTGCAAAAATTGGTAATAAAATTTGATTTTGACAGTAATTTACACTATACTTAACGTAGAGATCGTTTGCAGGAGGAATGACTAAAATAATATTGTAATGCTTAACAGAATAAAATAAGCTTTATTAATAGAATAACAGTGGTAACTATGCACACTTGTCCCGACCTACCACATCTTCACTCGACCTTTTACTCTCACGCTCTTTACAACACGCTTTCTGGCACACTAGCAACTGACAACTTTCTTACGACTGCCTTACGACTGATTTGCCTATGTCTTTGTACTCTTATTTTAATCTTAACATTCGTTCGATGAATATCGGGCAAAAGTACCATAGTTGTTAACGAAAGCTTTATTACTTGCTCAAGCCAACTTTTCACCTCCTACGTCCATTCCTACTTTTTTTTTTCAAATCATAACGAATGGAAAAATATAAACCGCCATTGGCTAGGCACTCCAAAGATTCGAACCAAGGCCAAGGCTACATAGACACAGATTCAGAAAGGGAAATAATTATGAAAGAATGGAATCTACCGAAAACGATAAACAGAAAAAGACTAACAAAAATAACAAATGATATCGAGGAAAAGACTAAATGTTTAACAGATCATACTCCAACCCCAACATCAAACACATATGAAGTATTGAACCACGCTAGCAAATTTCCAACGAAAGAGACAAAACCACCGCCAATATTTATCGAAGCCCACATCGTGAACCCTCTAATGGAATTATTAAACCAATTATTAGGCCGAAAATCATATGGAATTAGAAACTTAGAAAATAATCAGATCAAGATCCAAACTGCAACTTTCGATAATTACAGAAAATTAATAAAGGCATTAAGATGCAAAAGATGCAAAAGATGCAAACTATTACACCTACTTCAGGGTAAACATGAGAGACGATATAAAATAGTGGTTGAAGGACTCCATCCCAAAACCGACACCGAAAACAATAAAATACGACCTAAAGATAAAAGGTCATCAAGCTCTAAGTATCATAAATTTAACAAAAAGTGAAACATCTGTCCCCTTACCAATGTTTTTAATGGAACTAGCAGCGGCAGGAAATAACAAAGAAATCTATAACAACAACCTGATATGCAATACGATAGACGCGATAAAAGCAGCAAGAGTCAAAAGAAATATACCTCAATGTACGAGTAAATCTTCTAACGGAATTCTTAGCACTCCAGAAATGGATTCACAAGCAAACAAAACATAACCTAAATCATAGAATGAAACTGCAACGGGCTACAACGAGGAGTGCCCGAGATAAAAGAATACGCTTCAAGAAATAGAAGCAAAATATTTCTCCTTGCTGAAACACGTGAAACATGTGAATCACATTTTAAACTTCCTTTATACACATATTACGGCACTCCACACCAAAGTGGAACTAAACACACAAGGAAATTAAATACCAACTTCCATTAAATACCAAATCCAAACAGAAAAGATACAATCAACCATAATCAACGTAACACTAGAACAACGGATAACAATAGCAATAATTTATTGTCTTCCCAAACACTCGCTAGCTGCAATAGAACTGATAGAACTCATCGACAAATTAAAAAACGACTTCTCGATAGCGGGTGATTTTAATGCGAAATATCAATTCCGGGAATGAAGGTAAACCAACTGCAAAGGAGTAAACCTGATGCTATGAAGAATAATCAACCACAGACAACTAACAATCTTATCAATCGCCAGACCCACTTACTGGCCAACCGATCCGAATAAAATACCATGTACATTGGACTTTGGAATTACCAATATGAAAAGCCATCAAATACTGAACACTTAAAGTTTACCTCGGATCATACATCAGTAATATTCGCGATAAATTCGAAAGCCGCTAAATTTTTCAATCAGTCAAACCTAACAAACAGAACTACCAACTGGGATAATTATAAAAAAGTTATAGAAAAGAAACTAACATGTAACATAACACTCAAAACCAAACACAACATAGAAGTAGCAACAGAAAAGCTGACAACTCTTCTTCGGACAGCAGCAATGAAATCTACGCAGTACCAAATAAAAGAGAATGAAAGAAGATATCCAGCATATCCTGCATTTATTGCTGAACTAATTAAAGAAAAGATATAAATAAGAAGGCAGTCACAACACAGGCGATTATCACGCTTGAAGACAGAATTTAATAAAACTATAAAAACAGAAATTAGTAACTGTAACAATAACGACTTCGACAGATATTGTATTTCCTCCAATCTCGATACAACTGAAATAACAAATTAGCCCCTGTGGAAAGCGGTGAAAAAAATCAAAAGACCAATATAATATCCAATAAGTCCAATCAAATCTCTAGCCGGACAGTGTCTCAAATACTGAAAGAACAAGCCTCTAACCGGGCAGGGTCTAAAATACTCAAAGAAGAAGTAAATACAATGGTGCACTACTTTCAAGAGGTATTCACTAACGATACTCAGTCCCAATAATAATAGTATCGAAGACAGCATCACCCCCAATCAAACCAACTAAAAAAGAACTCGAAGCCATAATTCGTAACCTCAAAAACCATAAAACACAAGGGAACGATAGAATCACAGCCGAAATGCTGAAAGAACTACCGGCAAAAGAATTAAGATATATCCATATACCTTCAAATGCAATTCTTCGGGTGGGATACTTCCGCCAAATGTGGACAAGTGCAGAAATGGAAAAATGCAGAAATTATAACATTACTAAAACCTGGAAAAAACCCCAACATACTAGCAGATACCAGCAAAGGTAATTGGAAAAGTGATACATAAAAGAATCATCGCTATTGTTAACGATAAAGAATTAATTTCAATTAATTCCAATTAATTCCAATTAATTTCATTAATTCGGCTACTGAAAAAAACAACACCACCGAACAAAGTCATCGCATGGTGCAACTAATCGACCAGTCATTAGAGAAAAGAAAAAAAAGACTGTTCAGCACTTTTTCTAAATATCGAGAAAGCTTTCGACAGAGTTTGGCACCAAGGACTGCTTGAAAAATTGCAACACTTGCTACTCACATCGATACATACAATAATCACATCTTACGTAGAAAACAGAAGCTTCGGAGTAAAAATTAAAGACACTGCTTCTGACATGCGTGTCAGGACAATTCAAGTTTAAGTACCTCAAGGAAGTGTATTAGCCCCTCTACTTTACACTATCTACACGGCGGATATCCCAACAGATGAAAAGACTCAAATGTACACGTTTGCAGATGACATTGCAATAATCTCCATTCATGTTAATAATCTCTTTAACAGAAATTTCCATATTAAATCTTCAAAATCATATCGTAAAAGTGGAAAACTGGTTAAATACTAACAGAATTAAAGTCAACGCCTCTAAATGCGCACGCATCTTCACCTTACGAAAACCTGTGCAAACGACTAACCTTAAATTATATAACAGCACCATACCACTAGTAACCTCGGTGAAATATCTGGGTCTTCATTTAGACAAGAAATTAACATGGAGCCAACATATAAAACAGAAAATTAAAAGACATTAAAATAGGAAACAAATCTATGAACTGGCTGTGACGAAAAAGTAAGCCCAACACGAACAACACACTTCTCGTATATAAGTGTGCAATAAAACCAACTTGGACCTATGAAATCCAGCTCTGGAGAATGGCAGCAAAGTCGCATATCCAAAAAATGGAAAGCAAACGAGCAAAAATCCTCCGTACAATAATAAACGATCTTTAGTATATCAGAAATGATGACATTCTGTGGGCAACTTTCACCGCTGACCATTGTCTTCCGGCGGGAGAAAGCTCTTCGTTGGAGTTCTAGGAAGGCCTCGCCGAGGCCCAAAGACAACAGCCACAGACAGGGATGCTAGACGCCAAGCTGGGACGTCTGGACTGGAGCTCAGCGGAAGAAGCTACGGACACGCGAAGACAAGGCAACGGAGAGGGGACAAGCCCTATAAAACAGGGAGGGATGCGTTTTTGGGGCACTATCCGACCCGCATACGTAGAATAAAGAAGTTACTCAGAAGCAAAAAGAGTATAGTTTCACTGAAATCCTTTCCTACAATTCGTAAATCACTAAACGTTCCCTTTGTACAGGAGGAAATTATGCGTTTGACGAACAAGCACAAAGCTAGAATCGACATCCACGCAAATCCATTAACGACCAACTGTTATGCTGACACAGTTAAATTAAAACGTAAACGTCCGAAAGACTTACCGAAATCATAACATCTCTCGTATGTATGTAACCAAGGTAATTGTAGTACTTGCCGTTTAAAGTAACGAAAGTTAAACGCCATTGTACAAATGTTTGAAAATATTTTTAAATAGACACAAATAATAAAGGGAAAATAAAAAGAAAAAAGATGTTTTTCTGTCTTCTGTCTTCTGTCTTCTTTAACACCCAGGCTTTTTTCTCAATCACGCATTTCCCACGCAACCTCACCCACAGTGGTCCAGGTACTTTAAACTCTGAAGACGCATTCTCCTCTTGCACGAGGTTACTTTCGTCCTACGTCCAAAACACTCTTAGCATTCTCTCAGGACCGCACTCGTTCCATTCTTACATTAATGAAATTACAAAATTGGATTTTTCCTTTTTAAGTTCCATGTACTCGAATTCGACCTAAAATATAGCGTAAAATTCTAGGCGTTCTAATCACTAATTTCTACATTATAATTGTCTTATAAGTTAATGGTATTTACAAAGAATATGTATTGATTCTGATCCTTCGACTATCCTATTATGTAACTGTAATAAAAAAAACTGTATACATTAAATGTTAAACAAAATAACATTTTTCCTCACTTTAACCACTGTGCGTCGCTTAACCGATCGGTCAATGTTTTCTGCTGCCAAAAAATTTACCCGATACGATGCATTAATCGAGTACCATGTGAATTACGTAATTACTGTATATTATTCAAACAAATAAACTTATCGAAATTTAATTACGTTATATTTACTAAATTTTAATGGTTCGAATAATGATCAAATATTTTTTGCCAAACATCGAAATTTTGTCCTTTTTCATTTGTCATGGTACACCCTGTGTTATAAATAAATTTCTGTTCGTTATAATCCGTGTAACAACCTTTTACGTCTAACTATACATGATTTACATGTATTTTTTACTATGAATATTTCGAGAGTTCAAGAATTTCGAAGTTAATTTGATGTTTTTAAATAAAATATATATTTAGGATCCGTATTTTGGATTTATATTGAATTCTGAGCGGAAATAGTATAAGATACATAAAGATTAGCCTTTAGTATAAAATAAGTAATTTTATTTTAATTCTTACAATTTACATCGCGTAAGTTGGAGACTCGATAACGTGATAATATTCATTAACACATGTGGTATTACCGGTAATACTAAAATTTCCGATTTTTTCCATATTTTTAGCGATTCGCATCATTAACTGAAAACACGTCCACTTTTACGCTATTGTTAAATTTCGTCTTTACTTTTATCTTACTGATAATCATATAAATACAAACACTAATGTAACTGTGAGGTTGTTTCTATTATAAAAAAGAATTAGGGATGAATGCATAAGTGAAAAAGAGGGTGAAAAAGGATAAAATATAACCGAAGGCAATTGCTTACGTAACATTTTGTAACGTAGTTTCAAGTCTTTTGTTAATATTAAACAATTGGTTTTGACAAAATATATCGATTCTTCGATTTACACCGTTACTACGATATTACATCACGGTTATGATAGATTGTAAGAATCGTATGTATGATCGTAAGGATTTCTGACACGAGCAAAGAAGCCTTTTCGATGTTGTTCTCAGTGTCGATGACCGGTTTATTTAGGTTTAAGTTAGATGATAGGTCGAAATGCGTTTGACCTCACAGCAGGGAGAAGGCTCCTCATAGCGCCTCAAGGCGCCCTCTCATTTTATTATATTTTATTTATATTTTACATAATAAAATTTATTTCATGTAAAATTCATGCTTTATATAATGCGCGCGCGCACAAGCGCACACACGCGCACAAGTGAAAGTTAAACGTGTCCGAAATTTCTCGATGATTATCTCGCAAAATGATTACGATATTGCAGGAAATTGGAAATCTTACGGAAATGTTTAAACATATTGAATCTCCAATATTATATAACGCGAAATAAATCAATGAAAAATAAAATAAAATTAATTGTTAACCGTTAGACTTAGTATCAACTTAACAAACCCGTGCAAAATGCGATCAATAGCAATACTTTCGTAGTGACAATATCGATACCTTCTTCTTAAATAATTAAGGATCATTTTTTTATTATTACATTCCAAAAAATCACTACTCGCTACACGAATTGATCAACAAACATCGAGCCACAAGGAAACATAAAATTCTTATAATTTTTATTTTTTTCTTACTAAGCAGAATCGATAAGATTTTCCTGATTAAAATAAGATTAGGCACGATCTCAACGGAAACGATTTGACTTTAATAATGTTATATCCCTTTTACGGAACTGACGCGAATCAATTAATAGCAAATTTAACCAAATACATTTAACAAATAGCATGTTTGTATTTGCTTTCAAAATGACATAATGAATATTAATAGTGTCTGAGATTGTCAATTTAGATCTAAGGATATCTAAGGAAAAAGAAGAAAAAAAAAAAGAAAAAAAAGAAAAAAAGAAAAATAGAAAACCATTTAAATGTAATATCGTTCTAGATAATACTCACCATGAAACAAACACAGTCCGATAACATTCACTAGTAAGCCAAGTGCTCCAATCGCCACAAGCAATTTTGCTTCGTGTATTTCTTCTACTTCGATAAATCTTTTACACGCTTCCACGGTAATACCGAAACACAATGCGACTAAAAAAACGGCGTTTACCAAAGCTCCTAAAACTTCAGCTCTGGCCCAACCAAACGTATTCTTGGACCATTTCTTTGGTGACATCTGTAAATCATAAGGGGATTTTTTAAGTAACATTTCCGAAACATCGCGAAAGTAAATAGAACAAATATTGGATTGTTTGGAAAATATATACCGATTTTAACAGTTGACTTCAATTTTCTTTAAATACTCACATTTTTCCGATACCAAACGCTAGATAGATTTGGTTACATATTACTGACTGGGTTCGGTAAATGTAACAATTAAGGAAAGAAATAGCTTTTCATAGAATTGACAAAAAAAGGAAAAAAAAAAGCAAGAAAAAATAGAAACGAAAAGAAAGATAAGAAAATATTATAGAGAATAAGAAAATATCGCTTGGCTATCATTAATTTACGTCTTATCTAATTTGTTGAATAGAAGCAATAAAAATTTGGATATGCTGTAAACATGAAAAATATGGCATTTCGGTGAATTTATCGTCGAAAAAGATGAGAAATTTTTCAAAAAAGAAATTAAACGATGGAAAGCAAGAGTTGAAAATAGATATAATATCGGTATCGATTCTTCAAAGAGTTAGGAAGAATTTTTATTGCGAATAACTGTTATCTAGAATCAATATCTAGAATTAATATAGTAAACATATCGGGTTTGGTTTTGGTTTCTCAAAATCGATATTATATCGATTTTACATTCTAATTACAACGATTCTAAAACAGTTATATAGGATATTTGATAAGTGCAAGACTCGAAGGTCTTATAGTATTCATTGAGAAGAATAAAAAAATATCTGATCAACCTATCGACGTAAAATATATCGAATTTTATTATTCACGAATATTCGATATCGCGTGTGAATTTCTGTGCAATACGTTGAATGTAAATAGGTCAATTGAATCTTAATTCAAAGATTTATAGAAGTAACGTAGAACAAAGCTTCTTGGTTGCAACAAATATTTGATATGTCCTCCTTTCGTTGCAATAAAAAATTCATATTTGCAAAACATAGGTAAATATCTTCAAATATTCCTTCTAATATTCCCTACAATATTGTACAACCTGCATTTTCTATTCATTGTAGTAATTTTGTCATTATTTACAACCGATAAAAGCTTTTCAACCTCGAGTCTACGTATGTATTTCTAAATTAATTCTTTTATTTACGTTCAATGTTTTGCGAATAAACTACCGATATCGAATATTCGTAAATAATTAAAGTCGGCTTTACGTGAAAAGCATTGATCACAGAATCTATTTCAGCGGACATTTTTCATTCCTCTCAGCGAATAATACAAGTCCCTTCGAGTCTTCAAGCCATACTTCTCCGATGTATCGGTTCATTTCATTTGTTACACGCGACATGTGAACGAGTTTATTCACATTTACTAACTCGTCTCGCTGAGTGAAGTATGAACTGTTTACTTCTTCCGTTCTATTATCGAATTAATCACGAGCACTTTAAATTTCCTATAAGACAAAATCACATTTTTTTCCCGCTGAAAAGCAGTTGAAAAAAATTACTTAAAAAAAAAACGCTAATCGAATACAAACCCATTGCCGCCAAAGTTTTTCCTATTTTCAATTTTAATTTTCCTGACAATCCAATACGATTTCAAATCGCAAACATGCTCGTTTATATGCACATACTATGCGTTATTTAAAAAATGAGTCGCGAGATGTCACAAAGATAAATGTAAGTCGCCCACATAACTTAATTCCTAGGCAAAGCGCATAGAGATAATGCCAATGATATTTCAATTTATAATGGAAATATGTTAAAATATAAGAAAATATTTTGAAATATATCGTATTAATGTATTAAAAGATACAAAAAAATATAGAAAGATTTCATTTAAAATTTCCGGGTAGCACCTGAACAACGCATAGCAAAATCTCTGGCTTTATATTGCAGGCAAGTTGAGCGGGTAACAAAATAAACGCAATTAAAATATAAAAAATGATTTATTCTTATGCCTATGCTATAAACGTTGACTCGATGCTTCTCGACTCTCTCTCTCTCTCTCTCTCTCTCTCTCTCTCACACGCACACACTCTCTCTCGCCTCCCCTCTCTCCCCCCCCCCTCTCTTTTAACCCTGACAACAAATTGATTCCCTCGCATCCTAATGCGCATATTTTACCCTCACATTCTATCAAGGAGAGTGCAAGTCCAAAAAATTAATACAAAATGAAAAATAGATTGAAAAAAAAAAACAATTAATTACGAACGGGATCGAACACCCCAAGCCTTCAGCGTAGGAATTTTCATATGTCTCCGTTAAGCCAAAACGACACTTGATAACTATTCAAGATAAATCTGGAAGTAAAGAATAATAAAGCTTTAATCATAAATATCTCAAAAACTGTCGAGTAGTTGCCCTTATATCATGATACATTTTTTTGAACTGGATGACTAAACCAAGAAACCTGCAAAGTTTCAACTAAATCAATGACTCGAAGGACTTGCACTCTTCTTGTAAGACACTCTTCACTCGCATTCGATATTCCCATAAATATTCCGTTCATACAATCCTTGCAGACGGTCACCCGTGCTTCCGCACGCACTCCAAATATCAGCTTGAACGCTCGAGTCGAATCCGAGGCCGCTGTTTATAGTTACTCGTTTTCGAGGAACGGCCCAAGCGTCCCCATGCACCCCATATTCATACCCATACATAAAAGATACTGTCATCCAGACAATGACCTATAATATTGTTTCAACGTATATCCCACGTACACGCATACAAAACGTGACATTTAATTTTATCCCTTTCAATTACTTGCAAATAGTTTGAATCATGAAAAGATGTTCAAAAAAAAAAAGAAAAAAGAAAAAAAAAAGAAAGAAAAAAAAATGTTTAAGATAAATGTACAATATCAGAAAGTACGTCAGAATAATTGGCTTTTCTGCTATCTTGGCGTTTTATCGAAATTCACAGTTTGTTTCGATATATAAGAAGAAAATATGTAAGAATAAGAATTCACCTGATATTATTATATAATATGCATTTACGTCATTGTTATTATTTATAATGAAAAATACTTTAGATAAAGGTTGAATACTTACGAGAAAAGTACATTTTCTTTTTCTTTAGGGACATTTATGAGTTGATTAAAATCATCTCGTAAAATTTTTTAATTGTTTAGAAGGAATTACAGTATGAAAATTTCAAAAAGAAAGGCAAACGAAGATATTTTTCATAGATAATCGTTTCATTCGAATCGGCTTATAACGCTTTTCGGTATATTAGGAATGTTTTGTAGAAGCGAAAATATTCTATACTGTTAGATAAATATTCTATGCTAATTCTCGGTTTCAATTTAATATTATTTATTATAATTTCCTTCAAGAATGTTTTCAAATTATATGAGCTGATATTCTTGAGAATGAATATATCGGGATCCCCCCCACGGGGGTTTATATGTTTATTTGAGCTTCTCTTTATTCCTTCGGTGTGTTCGGATGGTATGCTTCTTACGAACTGTGTTGTCTCTTGTGGTTCCATATGATGATCTGGTGTCCTATGGTGCTGGCCTGGTGGTAACCCTGTGGTCGTCGTTGCTATCGATAGGGTAACAGGTAGAAGGACGACAGGAAAGGACTGATCGGTAAGCCTTTCTTCTAGCAGGCCCTACCTTAGACCGGGGATACTTAGGTGGCATAGGAACTTCTATTTAAGGGAGGTCGTGGCTTCACCGAGGACTTGCGAGAAAGTCCTCGAACCTCCTTCAAGTAGGAATATTGGCGAGAGTGAGAACTTGGTCACTACAAATATTAAAAAATTCAACGAATATTCATGGAATATTAAGAAAAGATATAAATTTTTACGATCATTAACCTGAGAAAAATTTTGCTTCGGCAATAATAAAATCTTTCGTTTAACGTTTTCAAACTTTAAATTCAATTATGTGTAATTAACGAGTCTGAAAATTTAAACCGAAAATCTGACTAATACAATATTATTTTTAACATATTTATCCTGAATTTTGGATTCGCCATCTAGATGTTTGCAATTTTGACTCTGAATTCATGATCAGCGATTTGGAATACCCATGGATATCGTGTTTCGGCCCAATCTAATATCTTTTTACATATCTGCCCAACATTTTAGTGCCATCGTTTTGTTTTTCTTTTTTTCTTTTCTTCTTTTTTTACTTTCGACTTTGAATTCGTAAGCAGCAATCTCCAAAATCCAAAAATTTTGTACGAATCAAAGGATATTTTCATATTTTGGTTAGCTTTTCGGAGAATTCCTCACTGTGTTCGTCATCACTCTCTGTTTTATGGTCCCTTAGGCGCTGATATCTAACGAGAATAACGGCGTGCACCGATTAGTCTCTACCTCTGCTGGCTCGTTGTTAGTGAAGCCTTAAGTTATCTAATTAGCTATTGGCTAATTTCGGTCTAACGAAATTCAGTATCGAGTGTCGCTTGTGTTCGTTTGACATTCAATGCGATGAAAATTAATTTCGGCCAGCTGGTTAAATTATCGTTGATTCGGGCCAACTAATTAACGGCAGCGAAATATTTGCATTCAAATCGATATACTATATATCCGTTTCGAGCAATTGTCATATTCGAAGGCTTAAAAATGACTTTCCGATATTCTACATATTCGTTAAAGGATAGAAGTTATTTCGATTGGAGAAAAACTTGGCAAGACTGTTCCTTTGTTTACGTGCTTCGCGCGATCTTGATATGCATACTTGTTATCATCCGTGACGAAATGAAATAATCACCCGTCAGGCTTAACTCTTAATGTTTATAACTCATTATCGATGGAGCCTGATTGAAACACCAGCGCCCCTGTCTTGTGAATATGCGAAGAAAACTCACATCTTAAACATCGTTTCAAATATCTTGAATATTACCTCGCGTATTTTACCTAGCGTTGAAATTCATTTTTGATTCACAGTCTTTTTAACACTACCGACCGGAAGCCTATTAATTCCCTGTTAATCGGTTGTCATGGCGATAAACAATTACTATTATATGAGCAGTAATTTGTTATTTAGTATTGAGGTACGTTGCTCAGTTGCGTTAGTTGCGTTGCTTTGCATCTGAGCATACGAAACGCACAGATACTCCCGTGCGACAGTCTGAACCGAAACAGAGCCGGCGCCAGGGAGAATCTGCGGCTGAGCGGCCGGTCGGACGTACGTATGCCGTTGAAGCTGCATATATGCAAGTTCTAAAATGTCATTTTTTTCGACAGTAATTAACAATAATTTTGCCATTAATTATCGGATTCCAATGATAGCGTAGAATAACAATATTAATTAAGGAATTCGAACGTAATATCTGATTCCATTATTATCTCATTCAATTACTTTATTACACTTTTTCGTGCTGATGAGAAAACGAGATTATGTGTCTCTTCTTATCTTCTAATAATAAATTTACTTCTCGTTGAATCGAGATCAAACATTTCTTTCTTTTCTTCTAATGAAATTTGCAAGTTATTAATATCGTTCTTTACGATAACATTCTCGTATCGTTTGTTTGTAATAAATAGCAATCTTACGAGTTATGGTTATACAAGTATAATATAAAAAAAAGTACGTTATTGTAAGAAAATTACCGACAAACGAGCCTCATCGGCCTCCGATAAACTCGCGAAAAACTCTCGATCGTTTCATAACGATGAAATCTAACGACGAGATCCATAACGTGAGATCTTCGCGTGGAATAAATCTTTTTGAATTTTTCACTCGTATTTCTTCGTGTCGTCCTTACCATATTCCATATATGCATTATATAGATTTTTAACAAATCTATATAGTGAAAACAAATTTTTTGAATTTTGTCGGCGTAATCGAGCAAAATCGCCACTATGCGACAAATCCATTGCCAATCAAAGTTCTACTATTAAATCTTCTATTAAAGTATCGATGAAAATTATGATATCGTGGAACAAGAATTACACGAGTAAATTCAACGTTATCTTGTATTGTCGACGTGCAAAGTTTATGTTTATAGAATGTAATTTACGGAAAAAATATTTAGAACATAAAATTTTTCAAGTACAAGATATGCTGGCACATTGAACGTACTGTGAATCTTAAATATATACATAAAGAAAACATAAAGAAGCACTAAATTTCGTCAACTTTGATTACCTAACGTTTCAGTAATTGATCAGTATATTTCAAAATTTCATGCGACGTTTGATGCATCGAAATGTAATGTTAACGTTAATTTTGTTATGATAAATGTGTCGTAATAGCGAAAGACAGTTTTACACTCGAAAAATTGAACTTAGACCAGCTTTTTGGAATCGAAAGTGACCAGTGCTACCAACGTCGCTCAAAGGACGTTCTTTCTCCTCGGGATAACCGATTCGTGAACCATAGAAACGAACTAGGTGAAACTACCAGTCAGGGAACGTCTACCCTTGTCAGGCTCTCCATTTTCTTTACAATCGACATAAAAAAAAATCACGGAGTGATAGGTCGTCTTCGTAGACGATGATTCGCCGTCAGTCGCTAATAACCGTCCATAAGTTCATCCAATCTTTCTCTAAAGTTCGAGAAGTCTTCCTCTCAACCTCCTTGCATATTTATCGCGATTGTTACGAAACAATTCGTATCGATCAAGATTGTCGAATAATTTATAGTTCGGCGGGACGTATTTGAAACCGGTAGCCAATATTAATTTGGCGAGCAATATACCGAGATTGCGAGACGAATTTACAACCCGTCGGAACTCGTCCAGAATTCAATCGCGTTGTGACAATCTGTGATTCTGTAGAGCAATATTTTGTATAAATTACACCGGTATAGTTACAAATTTTATACAACGAATTTGTACTTCGTGGCATTTCGAATAAAGTATTATTTGAAATGAAATGTCAAAAACAATTAATATTAAGATTTGAATGTCAGGCATTTTGCAACGAAGTCGATACGCTTTTCGAAACACGTTGATTGCCACGATGGTCATCAATGACCGGCGATACTAATCTTTTATATTTATGATATTTGTTCTATTTCAACTATTTTGATCTTTTTGAATTTGAATAACGTAAGTAAATAGAAATCATCGATAATTTGCTCATATTGTTTGATAATTCATCGTTATATCCTAAGAATAATAGAAATTTTATCGCGGTCTCCTAAGCGCACCATAGAAAAAAAATGTATGCCATTGAATGTGTTAAAAAGAATCGCGCTGCACGATGATGAATGCACGAAATCACCTTAAACGATACAAAATTTTCCATATGAATTTTGTTTTCAGGCCCGATAGGTATAAGGTTATAATCCGGTTATAATCTCATTACTCGTTTCTATCGAACTTGTTATAAACGACTGGCCGATCCGAGAGTCAAAGAGGGTGAGCGACATAGTCCCCCCGCCCCCGTATGCCTAAATTACAATCTGCATTTACGCGGAAACTACGTGCATTGTATCTCGGAACTTTTCTTTGCGCGTAGTTCTGTCACACATTTCGTATACAAGATTGATTTTCCTGCTAGACTAAACGTATTTTTCCAACATCAACTTTATAAACCTCCAATGTGTGAAACACTTAACGCGTGTAGTAAATGTCGCGTGATCCATAATAAACGTGCCACTTAAGCCACTTGATATTTCAAATACAGACACAGGCGTGTTATCGAATAGATTTATTGACTTACAGTGACGAGTAAAAGAAAATTTAAATATTAGGCGGTATATACCGAGATCTTGAAAATTAGATCATAAGATAAATGTCGATTTTTAGTTGTATAAATTCCGTATCTTAGACGGATATTGCAAGAAATAATCACAACATATATCGCTACATCACTCATAGCTATATACTTTAGTCGTAAATAGTCAATATGATTGCACGCGGGATTAAACTTATATGCCAGTAATCACTGCTAGTAACTACTCGTACAACTATATCGTTAATAATCCCCATCGTTGCTTTTAGCAACGATAAAACTCCAAAATTACGAATTTCAAAAGTATCAAAGTCAAAATGATCGCAACTACGATGCTTTGAGAATTTCATAAGATTATTGATATCTCTACACACGTATAGAAAAAAGAAATACGCATACCCTTTCCATCGTTGAATTCAAATTATAATTAATGCTCCTTAATAATACATATTCCGAAACCCTTATTAAGAAATATACATCGAGTAATAATTAAGCTTTCGATACAGCATATTACAACAAAATACTTATTCATCCTAATGAGCATCCTAATGAGCAGGAATTGAAATAAATTATGGTAGATTTATCGTAAAATTAAAATATTTGTAAATTTCCTGTGTCTATACATGTACACGATATACAGTTGAAAATGGATCGAGCAGACAGTGCAGCATTATAACAGAAAGGAAATTTACATCTACGTGCCATAAGAGAAGGAAGCCATAAGAGAATGGAAAATGGCAAAATTAATATTCAATAGTAGGTTTACTTGAAAGAAAAAAGCTTCCGCGATAGAAAATGGTAGCGCGTGTTGCGGAGCACTTTATGCATGCGGAAGATTGAGGAAAGATTTCTTAAAAACAAGGATTTAATACTCGTGTAATTTCACGAAGATCATATCTAGCTGTATATAATAAAATTTAACTGTACGACAACCATTCCAATACCGTCCTAATATTTATTCTGTTATAAAATAATAATATCAATTTTCTTTATATATAGCAACACTTCATAAATTACTTCGGCATAAACGAAATTGCATATATAGAAAATTGTAAAATTACTAAATTTCAGATAGAAGAAACTTCAAATAAAAAGTAAAAAAATTAAATAAAATGGAACTAGAATATGGATACAAAATTAGACCGCAATATTGTTGGAACCCGGATTTCAATATACAACACGGGTTCTAGCAACAAGGCTACGTTGGAAAAATACAAGTCGGCGGAGAGGAAAAAAAGAAAATAGAAATTGAAACAGGAACTGACTGAACTGACTACTGAACTGAAAACTGTATTGAAACTGTGCTTTCGCAAATTTTGCGGGTGCTTATATAATGTTAGTTTTTTGGGAGGGGGAGAGATGACCATTGGCCCTTAGTGAAAGCAAGAATGAGTCAATTGTTTTTGGATTCTGACATTGGTCTGCGTTTATCGGCCAGATCCTTCTAGTGACTAAGGGTCAACGAAAACGTTAGTCATCCAACAATATTTAGGATGAAATAAAAAGTATCATGAAACTGAAAGATATCGCGATGAAATATTAATTCAAGTTATTAACGACAGCTGTCGAAGGCAGAACAGTTTGAAATTGCGAAAAAAATCGATTTTCTTTTTGTCTGAAATAATAGCCTGGCGTCTTAAAGGTAATATGCGAAAGGTCCCAGTCTTTAAAACAACCTATTTTTGAATGTCTATCAATACGAAAGCGATTCTATAAGTCGTAATATGAGAAAAGTCGAGGAGTCGATATTATATATGTTAGTCGTGGATATTACAGTTAAACGAAAAATATTGTAGAAGGTCATGCCAATGACAGCATCTTTTGTGTGGGTATGACTATAGAGTGCATGGGAACGCCTGGGCCGTTCTTCGAAAGCGAGCAACAAACAAGAGCAATAAACAGCGTTCACGGGTTCGGCTTAGGCGTTCAGGCCATTATCTGCAGTGCGTGCAGGAGGACGAGTGACCGCGTGCAACGATCGTATGAACGGGATATTTATGACAGTATCGAATGCAAATGAAAAATGAAAAATGAAAAATGAAAAATGCGTGTGTGGCAAGGCTGTTAGAAGTACGTGAGAAACGCGTGATTAAGAAAGAGAGCACGAGTATGAAGGAAGACGGAGTGTAGGTTTTAAATAAGAGCGCAAGGACGCGGAAGAGTGAGTGAGTGTTTTATAAACAGTCATAGAGTTTATTGAGATATTATATAGCGAGTGAGAGTGAGAATAAATTTTAATTTAGAATAAATCATTTTTATATTTACATCGCTGCTTATTCTGTTGCCTACCTAACATTCCTACAATATTATATATTTATCAAACAATATCCGAGGGTAAAAAATTATCGATGGAATATAACTTATTCCGTTTACACTTTCTCACGTCACTCGTACGAGTTTACTCTGAATCAATTCTAAATTCTAACTGACCTATTCAAATACTCTTTCATTTATTACATTACATAAGTATACACAGTCAATACCACACTTCATTCATTACACGCATACTCGATCTACTCGTTCCTTTTTACATACATCATTTATAGACCTATATATTGTGATAATGGTTGACCACAAGATTCTTTAGATTTTTTAATATATATGTATATATATAACCAAAAATTGAAACGAAATTTTGACAATACTATTTAGCGTTTAGATCCAGATAAAAAGTTTATTTAGCGGCATTACAAACGCCAAAATTGCTGTTTATATTGCTGCTAATATCTTTAACAAAGGTTTTTCCAGTGTCTTTGTTGCACCGCGTGGATGTGGATGAGCTCCACGCGGAGGGGGCAGCGTATGGTGTAATTGTGCTGCCATTTTTCTCAGTGTGCCGAATCCCTTACGAGACACTGAGCACTTAGGTGGTAATAAAGCGCAGATTGTGGTGTAATTACGTTTTATTCTACGATTATGATGTGGGTGCGTGCGGTGTATCGTTTTCTCCATTGCCATTTTTCGTTTAGTTTTCCGTCTTTCGTTTACCGTCTTGCGTCTTCCAGTTCTAGTTCACGTCTGTCGTGTCTTGTCTGAGCACCAAAACCGTCTTACGTCATCTGATGTGTTTTGTTTGATTTCTCACGATCGTCTGATGTTTCGTTTTATAATTTTTGGATCGTCAAGAAGGACGGCGAGGCGCGTCTTCCACGTATTATTGCCGTCGCAACAGTCTTATTAAATATAAGCACTATGAATTTAACCATGAGACCAATAGCTGTTGTATTATGTGTCACACTCGATGAAAAAATGTTAAAAATACGTAATAGACGATCGTGCAAAACCTCTAAAACAGGTCGAATCGCCCGTAGATAAATATTCAGCTGTACAATAATCTAAAGACAAATTGGTAAAGCAAATGGTCACATGTATGAGACTGCAATGACTGATTAGTGAAAAATTAATATTAATTACGTTCCGAAACTTTAAACCTGTTTTTTCCCGACATTATGTTTCTAAAAACGGTGTGCAAGATGTCTCGAGATCTAATGGACCAATTGTTAAGAAATGTTGCAGATATCTTTAATATAACATTTATCAGATATTGATGTTCGATTGTTTTTAAATTTTAAACAATTTCAAAAGATATTAACAAAAAGAATAGAAATTTTTCGTAAAAATTCGATAGATCAACTATGAATGACTATCATTTTGTTAATTTTCAAAAATATTGAAATGTTTAAACGTCAGTGTCTAGGGAATATGTTATAGTTTTAAGTCCCTTTTGATTTTTCTATGTCTATGTCTAACCCCATTCGGCTGGAATCCTGCACACCAAAAGATCATATTAAAAAAAAATTACTTCAGAATGACGACGTCGCAAAGTTATATAAGGGACTTCCTTTTTTTCTTCTAATTTAATGCTGTTCACATAGTGTGTGAATTATAATGTGTTGAAACAAGTAACGAAGTCTTATATTAATCAAACGTTTACTTTTTCGCCGGTATTCCTTTAAAGTACTACTAATTTTTGAGCGCATTAAACTGTCCTGCTTCCCCACCCCCCTTAAAGCATGTCCAATTGCGTATCATTTGATTTGTGCTTATATCTGATCAGTGCCTATGCCACGATTTATTACTACGAATTTAAATGATCAATCTATTAATTAAGGTACAGGAATATCGTGTTTCAAATTAAGTTTCATCGATATTTGAATCTTCATTAAACTTACGAAAATAGAGATTTCACGACATTTAGGTCACAATGATACATTACGATATGTACATTACGATGCATTACTATTACAGATGTAATTGGTCATACTTTAGAAAATCTTTTTTTCGCACAGTCGTAAAAATGAAGCACTCGAATTACCGTTATTAACTGTAAGTCGGAGTATATAGCATAAGGAAGCAAAGGAAGCGACCGAAACACATCGAGATCGAATGAAATAGAACGATGCCCTGTGTTAGCATGTACCGCAAAGAATCTAAACGGAAGTATTTTAGAAGCTAGTCGGAGCTAGTGTTAAACAAAGAGAACAGAATATCCGTATAGAGATATTCAGATATTCGTGTTTCTCTGGGTAATTTTACTGAAAAACGCTTACTGAAAAATAATAGAACGTAAATGATTGATCTACTTGCGCGGTTTTAACCTCTTTCGCAATAAGCATATCACATTGCAACAAAATAGTTAAATTACTTACTTCTGCGTCGTTCAATTTTTTTCACAATTTCATAGCCCAGGGTATAGCCCATATCTATGGGGTGTGAATCGCTGTTTTATTCGATGAAATAATCCAAGTACCTATCTCGCGCTAATCATTGCAACCGCGAGTAACGGTCGCGAAATGTTGGAAAATAGACACGTAAAATTAATAACGTAAAATAGAAACGTAAGATCTCTGGCTATTTATTTCGATGTTATTCGAAACTATCGACAAGACGAGTAATAATTTGCCAACAGAAATTGTCAACACGATGCTCCACATGGCATCTCGAGTTATAGAATTTAATACTGCTTTTTACAGAAATGCATGAATGAGAAGTTCCTTACTCATCAGTCAATAAACATCGAAAATATAAAGGACAGTAAAAATATCAGATTAGAGATGTACGCGAAACATTCGTAAATACTGTATGTCATCGATTATTGTTTTTCAACACCCTACAATCGCGTTATTCGAAGCGAATGGAATGTATGTTTAGATATTATCATTCTACTTCTCGATAAAGTCAAGCAACATATCCAATTTTATTGTAACAAATACATTCATGAAGATTCTCGTTTAATCATTCTTCTCGTGCGAATACAGTTTCTAACTTGCTTCTCGACATCCGAACGTCTAAACCAGAGGCATGCTGAAGGCCAACCACAGCTAAATGGATACCCAAGGACCTATTTTTACGGACAATTTTACCGATGCGTCTACAAACAAACAAAATGTCCTTCCCTTTCTATCGATAAATTATAAAAAAATTTAACTGGCTTTAAATTAACAGCTTTAAAATAAGAATTTAACAAACTTATACCAGTATAAGGACCTATATTGTTTCTCTCTACCTCGTTTAATACTGCCAAAGCAGGCTTTTTAACTCGACGAAGGTTTCGAAGTTATATTAACAGTTATAGATGTAAACGAGTCATTCTAAACATATACATTCAATAATCACAGTATCGTAGTATTATTACAGAAATATTATTCCGTCAGAAATAAATATTTCGTTCAACTATATTCATCGTACTTTCCTGACCAACGCTAAGGTAACAGACCGTGATTATCGATGAGCCATAGTTCGTAATTTTCAAAACTATAGAAAATAGAATAACAGAAAAAAGAAAACAGAAAACGCAACATGTTGAGGTTAGAATACAAGAAAAGCACGTGCTAATATAGACTTGCAATGAAATAAGGAGGGAATGTTTAAGAGTGAATGTTAATTTATTAATTACTTTATTAAGTAGATTTATCAAAAGGAGTTAATTAACTCGTATAGGTGATAAAGATAATCGACGAGTTACAAATTATATACAGGAATATACAGCAATATAGAGGAAAAAAGTAAAAAAAAAAAAAAAACAGGTACTACCCATGTGGGATAATGCAGATTAATTAATCAAACAGTAGACTGATTCGAAGCGAATTGGAAAATCAAAAACGACCACGTGTTTCACATAATCACACTGATCCCGTTAAATCAAATCGGAGAGGTAGAAAATTTGGAATTTTCTGAAACAACGTTACGCAAACGAATAAATACAGAAATACAATGAAAGAGCATAAAGAAAAGTATATAACAATAATGAACAGAATTACCTTACATTGTAGAGTAAAAAGAAAACAATGCTTTACGAGGTGCAACGCTACATCAAGCATATTTTTCTAAAAGAACTCACCTATCGGGTCGTTAGGTGGTTGTGCTCATATTTGTTGATATTTTGATACCACGGAAGAACTTATCAGTAGACGAAGTTGATCATGCATTAACAAACGAAGAAACACGATTAAACCATAAAAGAAAGTATAATTCCACATGCATGAAAAGATGAAAAAAGAAAAAAGGATATACAGAACGATAAGGAATGGCAATGAAGATATAGTTAGTACTGTGTCCGTTTCATCGGTAAGAATAGAACTCGTTTAGATAAACATTGTTTCATCGTCCTGATACTGAACCAAAGGAACAGAGACTCCAAGGGTAATTTAGTAGGTCTAACGTAAATCTAAAAAAGGAAATAGAATATTTATTTCGAACGCTTGACAATAAATAGACAGCAAATGTTTATGTAAATACATATTTCAATAAAAAGCAGATAAAGCAGTGAGACCAGGAGAAGAAATTATTTTGTCATTAGAGGTATTGAAAAATATATTTTTTATTTTGCATACGATACATATTCCATATTTCTTGCATATTATGTACAAATTTCCAGCATATTTCGTGCATACTTATCGCAAGCGTGTGGATCGTATTGAGATATCGAACAACTAATCTGTTCAAAATTGTAACTCGTGCATATTTTTATTGTGGCCTTCATTTCCCTTTGTGCGATAAGATCATTTTATCTCTGATGTCTTATCTACTTATTCCGCACATTAGTCAGTTATTCGATTAACGCAGCAGTATAATAGTAGGAACGAAATTTTGCTAATACTTTCCTTTTTAATATTTTCTTTTTCTTCAAACCAAGCGATATTGCAAAGGAAAAAGTTCCAAATTTCTCCATAGAAGTTAAACCTTTCTAATATATTTCAAGATATAATTGTCAGATATAACACGATCAATCTAAAACTTCACCGAAGATTTTAAACGAGACAGCATGTGGATACTGCAGTACACGGAGAAACTGGTTGACTGGTTTAGTAAAGCTGCTAATGATGCAAATACTAATATTAGTGATAGTGACACGCGAAATCAACCGTTCTCATGGAAGAAAAAAGAATTTTTATATGCCAGACTATATGGTAGATATCAATTTGCCCTGGCAATTTTTGAATGCCAAGTATGGAGGGATTTTTTGAAAATATACCACAAAGGATATACCAAATACACATTTAGAAAAAATTACCCCAAGGATTATTACAATTTAGCCATCGACAAAATTTGGAACAATATTGGTAACGATTATACAGAGTGTCTCAGTTGTGTAACATCACCTGTATGTCATATACGTATATCATTTGCTGCATGAAAAAACTTCCTAGGACAAAATTACACAAAGTTACAGTTTCACAGGCTCCGTAAATTCATGGTCAATTAAATCGGCAAAAAAAGAAAGAGTATTCCAACATGAATATTTATAAGAAAATTGAACATTTATGAAAACGTTTATAAAAACTTCTAAATATTACCATAGAAGTTACGAAAAAGTTAGAAACTTCGGAAAATATTTTAGCATGTAATATTATAGTATTATAAATAAATATATAGTATTATAAATGTAGGATTTATTCGAATCAATCGATTCGGTTAACGACGTCATTAACAATTTTAAGTATATACCTGACAATTGTATAGAAAAGGTGAGATAGCAATTTGTTTTTATAAAAACGCACAATACAAACTGATAATAAAAATTCGACATATAGTGCTTTGTTTTTGATTAGAAAAAAATTGCAGACTTGCAGACTGCAAAGTAATACCAATTATGATATATTATTTCTTCATAAAATAATATGAAAAAAGAAATATTATTAAAAATAAACGACATTTTAAAATGTTCAAGGGTTACAGGAGATAACGACACATTTCTGGCGGATGTATAAATATGCTCTTATAACATCATGACGTCGAACGCACGTTTTCGGCCTATAAACTAATTTTAAGCGAGAAAGGACACGAATTCGCAGTAAACGACATTGAAAAAACTATTATACGTATATGTGGAATGGACGAATTGATTGCGTAGAAGAGTATCGAATGACCGTTGCTGCAACTGAGGAGTGATCGGAAAGGAATGTAGATCGTAAAAATGCTATTATTAAATAATCGATAACGAGTAAAGGACGAATTCGGGAAACACTTGGAAAACCATCGATCGTTTAGCAATTCATAGTATGAATGAGTATAAAAGGACGTCGAATGATGCGAGGCAGTGTTAGAATGCGAGTTTGAGAGTATATTAGAATCATTGGAATCATAATAAATTCATAATAAATATCGTTACGTTGAAAGAGTTATCGCTCCTTTATGAGTACCAATCTCACATATATTACACAAATTGCATACATTGTAATTGAAATTATAATAAGTAAAATATAATAAAATGATGAATGTTCCATAGATATGCGAATTTGTAATCAGCAATTTTAAATAGATTTCAGGTTGCTGAATTTGATGTTTGTATAAAAAGTGCATGTACACTGCGCATAAATGTTGCATTATATTTTGCACATAGTTTGGATATAAGAACATAAGGATTATGCATACATAAACATTCGCAGTTTAATGCGCCCTCTAAGAAGAAAAACGACAACATAAGATATATAGGATATTTTAGAAAGAAATTCAATTTTGATACCGTATTCTACTTGGCCGAAGATTGAAAAATATGTCGTATAAGCATAAATCCAGAAACTTCTCCTCTTCGAAATAATCAACAAATTTTGTTCATCTGAAAATTTTACATATCGAATCTGTAATTACAAGCATGACAATACTTTTCACCGTTAGAAATAAATAACATGGCAGAACGAAGCGTTGAACGTAAGTTTTATCGTTATCAAATTTTAGATCGTTATTAAATTTCTATCTAGACGCTTAATGGTTAATGCCGAATTATCAGAATTATTTATTCCGATATCGAATGGACATTATATATTCATATAGTAACATCAGGTTGAGAATGAATGCGGAAGTATCCTTGAGCCCGTCTAGCTGCCGACAGGCAATAGACAGTGTTTAGAGGATATCTGGAGTGCACGTGGAAGGACGAGTAACCGCCGAGTGTTTAGGGTACGTGGCCCATCTCGAGAACGAGGCTATGGGAAATGCGTGATTGAGGAAGAAAGCTTGAATATGAACGAGTGCATGGAGGTGAGCATAGAGACGAAGTGTGAAGAAGTATGAAGAAGTGTGAAGATAGTACGAGTGTGAATACCGTATTTAGTCTATAGTCTTTTAGCTTGTACTTTACTTTAAGTCTCTTAGCTCGTAATAAAATATATGTACTGAAATCAATAACACCTTTATTTCCGCCAATTGGAACCATATCCCTACATTCATACTGATATTACAGTATGAACGAACTGACAGTAAGTACAGAGAAGTTCAGCATCTACATCGAGAGACTTTTCCATACAGATGATGTCCTGCAAAAAATGAAGTATCTAGGTTACGGATAATAGAAATGTAGAATTTCAAGTAGCTCTGATATCGGGAAAGAAATTGATCGATGAAATTGAAGAAATTGCCAAAGAGAAAAAATGGAGGAGGAAAAATTAAAACCTATAACAATAGTCAATTTTAACGTTATATCGTGAAATAAATTAGAGCTGAAAAAAATAGAATTAACCGATTTACTTGTTCGATTGATCGTAATTTATCGTATAACAAATAATTCAACACACTCGCTAGCATACACACTAGTACTCATACTCGCATCTACTCATGCTCATACACATAACCATTTGCGATATCGACACATGATACTGAAATTTCACGTTTATAACAACCACGAATATTTATCACGGCTATTAAAAAGCTACATATATCCTAATAATTGTTACAATCAATTTTCCTTTCAGTTGCTTCCTAACAAAATAGGCAAATTTCGTTTTGTATTAATGATTAATACACCGCTACTCACGCGGTTCCCCAGCTTGGCGTTCCTTGCATTAATGGACCTTTAAGCTCCAGAACTTAGAAAATTTATCCTATTCCGCCTGATTCCCTGCAACACACACGTCCAATACAAAGTTCTCTCCTATAATCTATTGACTTAACAGCGAAGTAAAGAAAAAGGAAAGTATAAATCTGTCAATATCTTTCTGACTTTTTCTTTTCTTCTTTTTCCAGAAAGAGCTCGCTGTTATTTTGTTTGCATCTGATCCATTGCGATGCGTTTAAAGAATACAAAAATTCGAAATTATAACCGGTGAATAAACAACACTGACTAATACAATGAAAAGAGTATTCAATAAGACGACGAATTGTCACAGATCACGTAATCCACGCTATCGATTTATACGCTAAAAATTCATCGAGTTAGGTGTATCAAGTATGGTTATCAAAGAAAACAAAAACGTGTAAGAAAAAAGAAAAGTAAAGAAACGGAACAAAGCTAACTGTATATAAATTCAAATTTATCATAAACGAGTCAAGTGTTGGTTCTAGATAATGTAGTCTTGTCTACGCATTTTGATCAAGTTTTTGTAAATATATCAAACAGTCTGGTTTGTTAAAATATAGAGATGTAAATGTACTCGATACGAATCCTTCTCATCGATATAGAAATCGACAACAAGTATTTAATGCCGCTTTCACGAATCTTACTAATCGAGAAGATTATAAATTTCAAAGTCACCACTCGTTATTCTAAAACAGAGTACAAACTCACTGTTTTTTTTTTTCTTCTTTTTTCTTTTTTTTTCTTTTTCTTTTTCCATCGCTTACCTATGTCCCATTTATCGTCTGTACCTGTACTAGAAGTTTGTTCTTTTTTACTTACTTGCATCTTCGTATCACAACTTACTATATATCTGTAGGAATACTTTGTGAAAAGGATGAAAACATAGCAAAGTAGAACTTGTGGATACATGTGAGTTTAATGTAGAAATAAAATAATACAGTATACCACCGAGACACCGCAGAGATTGCACTGATATTAGAATTATGCTACAGAGCGCTAACAGAGCGACACTTGGCTGCTGTTAGGGTACAACGAGAGGTTACGAGTATACATTTGCTCACGGCTGAATCCTCTGTGTTGTTACCCTTTGACCGTTTCCACACTCACGCGCTGAACCAGCTCTAACACCATTATCCACTCTGATACCGACAACTGTAACACTATAACAGTCTTGGACAATCTGCGAATACTCGCGCTATATATGACTGTGACTCTGTCTTCAACTGATATAATTCTATGACTTCCGACTGATCTCTTCGGACTTTAACTCTGATGCCGACTATGACCCCTCCGCTTTTCGAAGCCAAGGGCTCTGCCAAAAGACGAACGTTCTCGACATTAGCAGTTCGTCGGATCAAGGTGCTCCTAGTCCGCGAATCGGTTATATCCAAAGGATAAGGAACGTCCTCCATGTCAGGACTGATGGTGGAGGAAACCCCTCCTTCGAGTACTCGTTCGAAGTAAGACCCTTAGGGGTTTATCGGAACGCGGGTGGCCCTTCTCAAGGGGCGACCGTGGTTGTCACTCTTCGTTTATTGCTTCGAAAGCCGGAATCAAACGAAGCCTGTATGTATACACCTGATCCCCGCAGACTCATTGTCAACCAAATTCTAAATGCTGCGGAACTGCTCGTGTCCAGTGACCCGACGCAATAAACCAGTCTGACAAATATGACCGAATAAACATGGAAAGTATCGAACGATAAACTATTCAGCACTTAATATCTGGCTGTTAGAAGATTCTAACGGATCTCCTAGATCTGCTCCTTGTTCCATGCAGGAACACTTCGAATATCCAACCCTGAATAATAACTACCTAAACTCTGAATATCATTCATTCGCCATTCCCACATATCTATGGTTTTTTCATTTCGAGAACAGCTATAAATCCGTTCAAAAAATTAATAAATGGACCATGGGTTTTACAAAATTATATACGAAATTCTAATATTTATTATAATAACATTGTTAAAATATTTATTATAATAACCTCCTACGAGTAGAAAATTAGCTAGCGAAGCAATAAAAATTAGGTTTGAAATTTTTTCACGGCCAAATACCTTTTAATTTTCACTCCGGTGAGGCGAAGTGTTAGACATTAAGAGATATTTTTTCACTTCTACCAGAGATATTACAGGGCTAAAGATTAATTCGCAAAGTTTTTAAGTACAATTAATACTCCATGGAGAAAATGCATTTAAAATTCTACACGCAAACCTGATACGACATACAATACACACGCTCGAATGAAATTTTGATTTTGAAAGCTCCTATTGCGTTCTATGCTGTTCCATAGTTTCCCTAATTCTCAAACCGTGTTCTAGGAGATACCGTACGCAGATTTTTCACAATTCTCTATCCGTGTTATAGCAAAAACGTGTTATAGAAACGTCGTGTTAAACGAGGGTTACCTATACCTACAATTTAAAGCGTAAATGAGACAAATTTACGAGCTTAAATATCATAAATCTGTTATTAACGTTCCACTGATCTACAGTAACAATTCGGAGAAGATTAAAATTGGAATTTTACATTTTAAAAGAAAATACCAGAATGCTTTTCTATACGGCGGATGCACAAAAAATTTAAATTCCCTGGTAATTGACTTCTCAAATTGATCAATTGAGGGATGTTTTTTGTTACAGATAGTTCGATAGTCAGATATGATTTTTCCTGTCTCTCTTTAAGTAAATTTGCAAATATTTTATCGTATAAAATAAACGAATATTACATTTTCGCAAACTTTCTCGCGTTATTACACGGCAATGCTATTGATAACAAGTTTGTGAGAGATTATATCGAGATAGGTTGATACAGATGTCAAGTAGTAGTCAAAAAGTAGTCAAAAAGTAGTCAAAGAATAGTCAAAAAATAGTAAAAAAGTACACAAAGTGTTAATAGCGTTGCATTGCCTTTCGAATAAGCAACGTGTCTGAAATATTTTCAACACCTTTGAATGATCGATTGATACGCTATTGCGTCAAATTACGGCATAATTTTTCCATCGAGTCGAAAGTTACAGAATTTGTATGACGAATACGAAAACCTATGAGTTAAATTACACATTCACGTTGAACAGAATATAAAATTTTATGCCTCTAACAAAGATATAAAAGCCTTATTTTTCTAGAAATTTGAAACGATGAAACGGAAAAAGAAAAACGATACACTTTTGTTGTCGGTTGCTGCACTCTAAATCAATTCGTGTAATGGGAAAGCTACAAAAATGGAGAGAAATTTGAAAAAAAAAAAAAGGAAAAAAAAAGAAAAAAAAAAAATGACAAAGTATTGTTAAAAAGAAAAAGTTCTTCCAGTTCTCGTCATCATTATCGTCAGGATTTCTTTGCGATCGACACACTTTTTCTACTTTCAACATTCTACCTACTACTAACGATATCAGAGTCAGCACAAAGATGAATTCAAAAGACCCGTAATAGTACGACCTTTAAATGACCTTAACGTAACCTTGAGAACGAAAATATGAGTTGACGTTGGAAAAACACAAAAACGGAGGAACTTACCTTATTTTACTAGATATCCAAAGTAATGACCTCCAACATTTCTACACACAATGAGGAAATACATAATTTGCACTTTTCGTGGCATTTCCGCGATTTATACCAATATATAACATGTATCTTGAATTTTTTTTTCGTATTATGTACCGCTGTGGGGATTTCATTATAAACGATGGATTGACAAGCTCCCCACAGAAAGTAATCAGAAAACAATCTATCAAATTGAACTATTATAACACACAAATTAGAATTACACCGAGCTAGAAATTTTGTAAAATTTTGTAAACGTGAACATTTTTTCCTCTTTTCTACCTATTTATTTATTTATTTATTTATTTATTTATTTATTTATTTCTACACGAGTTAAATAAATTAATGTAATATGTAAAACAAATATTAACACACATACATACAATATATTCACTTTAAGTGTCTACGAGCGAGTATTTCTATAAGTTTCAGAAATGCAAAAATGTATTTCAGACAAAAATTATCGGATATCGAGGGAGACATATCACGATGTTCATGCGTGTTTGGTTAATATTCGAACACTCCGTGTAACATGAATTCACTCGACAAGTCGAGGGTGAGTGCGAAAGAAGGTAAGTTTGAGTTTTTAAAATGCATACATAATTTCAAGGTGGAGAAATGTTTCGTATTCGAAGTTGCAAACGGAATTGCCTCGGTTGAGTAGAGTTAGAAAAATCGTATACGATATTATTTGCAGAGAAAGTCGCGTAGTAAGCGGTGTAAATTTGTTCGTTCGGCGAAGGAAGACGGTGATGGACATTCGGACGGCGTTACCGATCAGCTTATCGGAAGGCAATAAAGCAACTCTCGTGCTCCTGGTCGAAGCACTTTACAGTTCGTCTCGAGCGAGTTGTAAATTACGTTTCCTTGGTATCTTTATTGTACGAAAAGCAAACTTTAATCTTCGCGTTCTCGCTCGAAGCACGTATCTATATCGTGAAATAATTTTCCAAATATTTATAAAGAAAACGGGAATGGAAGCCGAAGATAACCTTTTACGTAATTGCAGACTACGCATTAAAAAATTCAAAATCTAAAAACTAATTTAAAATATCATTTGGTTCGTTACGTATTCGTTTGCACGTATTACATATTACGTTTAACCATGAGGTGACTTTTGGAGTGCACTCTGAAGGTCATTTGAAAATCTTTCAATGAAACCCGTTCATTCTTACAACGTGTCATTTTTTATTACGCATTATTGTAGCGAATAACGAAACGTTCTCGAAACACTTCTTACACCTGTATTTTTGCATAAGCTGTTCTTGATTAATTAACTTTCAAATTTGTTCGCACCGCAGGTATTAAAATTACCCGATACATATCGCAGGTCATTAGGAACATTTTCATTTAACCAGTTCCTTTACTGTCGTTATATCATGCAGAGTTCTTGCTGGAATCGCATATTTCTTCTCTTCGCTTTCGAAATAACGAAGCAAATGTTATAACGCTTCACTCGAATGAAGAAATGCCAGTGATACATACGTAAACTTCAAAGGTTAATAACTCGATAAAGCGTTTCAACAGTGGCTACACCAATGTGTCGTAAAATATATAGGATTCGACTTGAAAAATGTTGATAATGCCTTATATTTATGCAGGAAAATTGCTAATAAGAGAAAGTGCAACAGTGCCGATCAGCTTAACCCTTAACCCAGTCAGTGACTGGGGCTGATCTTCGCTTCTCGCTCCAAATGGTAACAATTACAATTATGGTTAAGAGCTTATTAAATTAATACAGCAAACGCGTGTCATACAGTTCCGAGTCGTTTTGTTTGTTCATTGTTTTTCGGTTTTATAAAACATTACGTGAGTATTAATAGTAATTAATAGATCCGTACGCAGAAAATTTATTTATCAGAATCCATATTTTGCTTTTTATGCAAGCAAATGATTTTATTAAAAAATAACCACCTCTTGCTACGCAAGAAATACAGCAGGAAAGAAGAAGTACAAATTGGCATATCCACGATTTCGATAAAGAAGAGAATGTAAGTAGTCTTGGAAATACAAAAATCCTGCTATTACGCAGCGTCGAACGTGAGAATGAGAAAAGGACGCAAGGTTTACGGGAGTGCTGAATTGGGAGTAAGGTGTACCCATTGAAAAACCTCACTTACCCCTCTACCATCTTCCGTGACATCAAACGAAGTGCACGCAGTGCGTGTTATCGATATACCGTTGAAATGCCGCGAAAAACGCAAATCAAAGATTCCGTTATCGTGTACAAATATGTATCGATGCGGACGGCCAACAAAGCACCTTGAGCACCTTGAGCACCTTGAGCACCTTGAGCACCTTGAGCACCTAACAAAATAAGAAAAGTTCTTTCGTTTTTACGTATTTCCAATGTCAACTCGTATTCTCACTTTCAAGATTATTTCAACCACATTGTATTACGAGTCTTTGAACCCGTTCCCATGCCGACTACAACAACTGGCTATAAAAAGTAAGAAAAAGAAGAAAAAAGAAAAAATCGATGACCTTGAAAGAAACCATCGATGTGTGAACGTTTTTTATTTTCTTTTTTTTTATCATCATCAGATACGCGTCCTCGATATATTGAAATAATTATACAGAAAGAGGTGAACGTTACCGATTTCGACGATTTTTAGATGTGCTATAAAGTTTTACATATGACCGCCTAATAAATAAAATTCTTCCTAGGGTTTCCTAGGACGCGTAGAAGGACACGAAGGTTAATTTTATTTTTCTAAAGGAGATCGTATATTTTTTTACGTACCAATGCAGCTTGTTACTTTCTACATAAAATTACTACGAAGCCGCTTATAGCGAAGTGGATGTTTAAAAATACGCTGTTCAGCTTATAATTAGAAAGATTTTCTATCACTTCACTTGCAAGTGTCTTATAAAGTACAAATTAACATTTCTTTACAAACACCCACTAGAATACGATGCCATGTCAGATGTGATGCATATTAACTATACCTTAATATTAATGTAACGCTCCATATCCTATAAAATGGCTGATCTACCAACATTATCCCCGCGTCTGAGGTATGGGTCTGTATTCTTACTATGACGTGTCTTAAGGTCGTGGCAAAATTGTGAGAGTAAGCTTTCATTATTGTGAAATACCGAACCTTGTACGGAGTGCATCGAAATATCATTGTACAGTGCCCCGTGTGAAAAATTCAACAACAGAAATCACGTCAAATATTCGACGAGATAATCTTCAGGTAACAGCTGCAATAGTAAAAAAAAAGACTTACGCACCCTTGATGGAAAAAAGAGAAAAAAAGAAAAACGATGGACTTCTGAAAAAATAGTTATTAAAAGAAAAATTGAAGAACAAGAAAGAAACGAAATAGGACGAAGGCGCCAAGACTAGCAAAAAGGATACAACAACCACAACACAGAAGAGGACAATAGCCACTGCAGCGATAAGAAAATGGCAAATAAGGAATCTATTGCGGCCCTAGGACCGCAATGTCCCAGGTCAAGTGGAGGACTGTTTTATGCCCTTATTGCCAGCGTTCCTTCATTGTATAGACTCTTCATCACCTAGTCGCCACTTGAGTAAACCGTAATAAGGACTAATATATGAATCTTAAGACGATAGACACAAGGACCGAAATTATTTAAACTTCTACCACCACAGAAGGACGTCGAAACTACCACACACCCCCAATATTACTCGCAATCAATAGAATGACACACACTCACCTCTTTCATCTTATACCGACCAATCAGTAGATAAACGAAACTTATAAAACCACCGACAGAGCAGTGACGGGAAAGTTCTCCTAGAAATCTCACGGAAACCGGACAATCATCACGACCAGAATATCATCCAGGATCCACCATCAACTCGGCGCAGGAGACAGTCACACCTGAGAACTTTGTAGTTCAACCATAACCAGGCCTAACTCTATTAATTTCGAGTAGGCCGCATCCCAGCAACATTGCCGCATCTGCGTAAACGGGCCTTACAACCCCGCGAAACTCCAACCGAGCGAGTTGCAGTTTTCGGGACGCAACAGAGTCTGAAGAACGAACAAACATGAACTCGAGATGAAAGAGGTCCCGCCTCGGCTAACCAAAGATACCAGGATCAGCGTGAAATTCAGGCGCACCCCACAATCGGGAAATGTCAGCACCAGAATCATACAGGCGATCAACCATTAGGACGTTACAACAAAACGTGCCAACGATGCATCGTGGAGAAAACCCGAAGATCCCTCAATCACGGTAATAGACACATTATGTAAAATAATTTTAGACTTAATGAAAAAAGTAACGACTAACTTCACGATTAAAACAGTTAACATTAATAGAAAATACTAGTATACCCCAATACCATGAACGCGCACAAATCGGCATGCGAAATCTTAAAAACACAATTAAAAACGCACGAATATTTCTCATACGCACCGAAAAAGAACCAGGAATATTACGCTGCTACTAAAAAACCTTGCCGGAGAAATTATAATATACGTACTTCTACCTAAAAACATACCAGATGTGAAATTTACATCGGTGAAAAAACTTAAAACTAAAAGGTTCAAATTAGAAGAAAGAGAGCTTTTAATTTATCTAGTTCTACCGTCTTCCAGGAATAAAACTGAGAACCTCGAGCAATTCAAGACAGTACTACACTCTGCATTTCAGCACATAGCGTTAAATTATAATCTGAAGTATAGATGCGTAAAATGTAACTCGCCCCACAATTCAGGATAGTACACACGCACAAACTCAAGCACCGAACACACCCAACGTTGTATAGAGATTGCCCGAAGCGAAGAAGAAATAAAACGAAAGATAAAGGAGGAAAAATAAAATATGGAGGAAGAGAAGAAAAGAAAAAGACATGTAGTAAAACAGTGAATCCGGCCATATTAATCCGGTACAGTGTTAAACTGAAAGAAGAACAGATAGAAACACTAGTATAAACACGCATTCCATTAGGCAACGATATTCAACGATACCCTCCTCAAACCATACCACAAACACCGCAACTATTATTTTTACAACAAAATAAAACGCATTACAGACTTCATCGAGCCACGAATCACAATCATCGCCGAGAACGAAGAAATCTCGATTGACCAATAATCGCAATACCCAACACTCCCACACGCGAAATAAATTAACCCTCAAGTACCGACATATAATTCACATCAACAGAAACTGCATTATTACGCACGAAAGAGGCGGATCACTTCAGGGCTGCCTCAGCGTTCATAATCCAGGCATACTCCTCAGACATAATCCGTAACGAAACTAGACGCCAGGCGCAAAGTGGCATTTCAAAATTACAACTTCGTCGAGACCGACAGGCTTAACGCTGAACGAGCTAGTAGAATAGGTATCATAATAAGAGACAACCTCAAATTCAGACACATACGAACTAATCATGCAATAACTAACAAAATACTAGAAACAACGATCATCGGAATTAAATTACAAAGTTCAAACAATCTACTTATAATAACCGTATACACAACTAGCAGCGACAGAAAAGATTTCATACAGAAACTGAATTGTGTAAGAATGTAGGATATCTTTAGACTTCGCCAGGTATAGAGGCCCTGTTAGAATCTGACGGCTAGACGAGTCTCGGGAAGTCGGGGCCAGGTCACGTGAGGTAGCCTCGCGCAACCCCGGTTTTCCCCATTGTAAACTGTCCCCGCGTGGGTGACCCTTCGGAGAGCCTAACCTGAAGGACGAATCCCTTCCACCCCAGAACGTTACGTGGGGAGAGTTTTCTCCTCCTTTGGGGGAGGTCCTTGCCTTCCATACGGGCTTAAAAGGGCCCGCTCTGGAAGATAGACAAACAGTTGAGATAGTTCCTTTAGGACAGTGCCTTTTAGAGAGTTCCTTTTAGAAAGTTACACTATAGAATATTCGGCCGGCCAGTTATGACTGTTACGTCATTTTATTTACGTCAATTAGCGAACCCCCTTAGAATCCCGGAAGTAGGATTATTCGTTTTATTACAATTGCCTATTCAAATTCCCCAGTCTACACGATACAAAGAGATTTTACATATTAGATGGTCGAAGACTCGAAGGCGGAATAGTATACTTAGGCTAACGTTGTAAACAACGACCAAGGAACAGCGTTTAACGAATGGATCAAAGAAAACTTAACACAATACCAAATCTCCCTGCGTAATGCAGCAGTACCCTCATTTCCAAAAAGTAGTGCTTTCATAGCAACAACCGTATTAAATTCCACGATACATCAAGACTCCGAACAGTAGATCCATTCGAATACAACAGGGACCATAGGACAATTAAAATACAGTCATCGATCCCAGCGCTAAACGTTTTCGAAATTGACGAACAAATAACCATAGAGAAATATAATAACCATAAAGCCGACTGCAAGAAATTTCAAAAATTTCTCATCAAAATTAAATAATATAATAATCACTTAAAAGGAGTAATAATTTCCCGAGTAGCACAGTGTCCGAATATTAATGCGAGTCACTGCAAATACAGCAATAGACCATGCGCAGATCCTCGCACTTCAAAAAACCAAAGCTCTATAAATAAATAATACATCACACTACGAATCAAACAACTTTGCGAACAGAAAAGCCAACTTCTCACGCGTATAAATCGATTGACAAAACCAGAAAATTACATTCGAGCAAACAACAACCAAATAGCAACATTCAAAGATAACCTCTAAACCATCGGGAGGAAATGTGTAAGGCCTTCGACGAGTGAACCGATAACTTCTGGAAAAGCAGAATCTCAAGGATATCTCTTCGTTACTCCACAAACTTCTTTTCAATAATAAATAATATATTCCGAACTAAAGGAACCAAATCGGCAAGTCAGACATTGATCTTCTTTAAAGTACCAATATATCAAAGAACCCCGGACAAGCGGACACAAACGGCAACACTCGTATCACAGATACGGAACAAAAATATACTAGGCACTTATTTCGAATAAGTTCAGATGCAAAATCAACACATGCAGGAGGACCAGCTTTGTAACATCGTCAAACAAGAAACACGATCACTAGAACGTGAAAAACTCCAAGACAAACTCGACAATAAGAGTATACCTAAATTTAACAATACAAACACCGTGGACAACGCGCTCCCACAGATTACTTCACGTCATGCACAAACCTCAAAATCATCATCCGAAAGCTAAATAACAAAAAATCAAGCGGCTTCGACAATATTCCCAACACAGTACTGAAAAGTCTCCCATACAACTACATATGTAACGTTAAATGTATTTCCCGATAGCCTGGAAAATTTTTCGAAACGAGCAACGTTACCCAAGAAACGCGTAATTCTGGGCCATAGGAATTCAAAAATCCTGGCTATAACGAGTCAGCAACCGATGAAAAACGTTAGGAGTATCGTTAGGCTGTAGGCGTTACCTGCCTCGTGAAACAGTCGCGAGTTAACCGTGCTGTGGAATAGTACGTTGAGAGAAAGAAATACTGCTTTTTTATTTTCTATGCTCTCATATTATCAAATATACATATATCTGTTCGTTTGTTTCTGTCTTTAAAAAACCTGTGTAGATAGATTAGATTCCGTAGATAGATTCCGCAATAGCTTCTGCCGACGACATTGTATACACCAAAAACAGCAAACCATCTTTAATAGAAATACATCTTCAAAGCACATTCTCAAAGACACAAGACTACTTACACATTTGGAAACTAAAAATCAACACTGATAAATGTGAAACGTTGTTATTCCGCTCAACAATCTCGCCAACCTCAAACGTAAACTACGACGTACGGAAACACGCAAGACATTTCTAATTACACGAAAGTAATCACCAACAAACAAGTGGTTCGATACCTAGATATATCTTGTTTTCAAATTGAACTTCAACAAGCACATAGAAATACAAATAGACAAAACATAGAAACCTTTCTACGGCCTGAACCGGCTATTTTTCTCAGAGAAGACTCGCCGTACTGGATACCCAAACCCCCCCACCCCCTCCGAGTCCTTTGTATACCTGGTCAGACAAGAATACGTACAATAAAAAAAAACATACCTCTCATCTATTACATTTCCCGAAAGGTGCGCCGAAACTTTATACTATAACGAAACTGATAGAAAAACCACAAGCCCCAACAAAAGATTTTACGGCAGACTGTGAAAAATAGACATGAACGACATACATCGGAATAGCCTTAAAAAGTACTGGTAGTTACGGAAATAACATTAGAATAGTCACGGTAAAATAATAGCGACAAAAATGGCAAAATTTCCACCGTAGGATAAGGATATAATTATCAGGTAAATTATCTGCCAATTCTCTCGGTAGACACAGAACGCAATAAAAGTTATAAGTCGGTACGAAATATTTGCAGTTTCATGATTATATGTATATACGTTGTTGTAACATACATTATATTAACTCATGTACACATGTAAATATTCCATGGAATAACGATAAAATCTCACTGCATCCTACATTACCTTCTACATCATTTCACACGTATCCGCACCCGCGCATCATACCACCCTATTTCACCTCGTTCCACCCCAATCCGTCCGATCACATCTCACTCCTCCGTATCTCGGACCTCACATGTCAGTCATCGCATCGATCCATCATTCCGTCTCTGCACCAACCCCCAACCCATACCTTACCACACCTTACCACCACCCTCTTAAAGAAAAGAATACATTATGCACGTAAGTATAGTTTCCGTGGCTTTTATACACTTACCACAATATTCCTAATACTGTAAGATAGCACTTAAGTCTAACATTTAAGAGAAAGCAATAAGCGCAGTAGAATTTAGGCCCCTAGAATTAAGACAAGTGTCACATTGTATTACCCCCGCCACTAAAGTCAATCGTTATACTTATTCTTATTGAAAGAAAAAGAAAAAGAAAAAGAAAAAGAAAAAGGCACGGACCTGCTAGGTAGCCTCACTAACGAGTCCATTAGCAGGCCCAGGACAAAAAGCATCCTTCCTTTTCCTTTCATCCTTCCTAGTCGCTATCCGAATCTCCGCTATCTTCTACATCGATGACATTTCGCAATCTGTGATGGTTTAATACGTTTATGTCGAAAATAACAGACTGCACCGATCGGTACCTCTGTGAAATATATGATTTCATTTAAGAAAATAAAGTTGAGAGTCATCGATAAAGTTGAACTCTTGCTCGAAACATCGGAGATATTTCACTGGATCGATTTGAATAGGACATCCTGTACATAAGTGATATTAATTCTTCGTAAGCATAATTAGCGATATCTAAGTTTCCGTCGATTAGCCATAGGAAGTTTCTCGTTTGGACAACGAGCGAGTTAACGCGTACGATCAGTTATATCGTTGAAATTTTGTACTTGAATATGATACAAATTACTTTCTTTCAGTCTCTCTGATTCTTTCGTCGACCATCGTCGACAGTGATTTATTTCATGCGCTTCTGTTTTATGTATATATACATGTTGCGCGATGGCATGAAACAAGATGTTTAGGAAATGTCCATATTCGAGAATTACTTCTTTGTATACGATTTGGATTATCAATTGCTCCTTTTTGTCTCAAAAATGTATAGAAGTAAGAAATAGTTACTATAACGAGAGAAGTAATTGTAATAAAAGAGAAGTTTACTTGAAATCGGAAAGGAACACGACAATCCTACCTTTATTCTGCAGAAAGGATCATGTATATTTCGGTAAGAGAAAAATTAAATACGAGAGTTTTTATTTCATTATATCGACAGTTATTCTTCGATACGAATTACCGACATTTAAAAGCGACAGCTCAATACCGAATCGAGCGGTCGATATTACATATCGATTATCGATTATCGATTATCGATTATCGATATATCGATTTAGTATAACAACTTTAACGCGAAAATGTTAAAATGGTATTCTGGTGTAAAAGTTTGAAAAAAATCGATCTTTCATTTTCCGTTTCTACTTTTTTAAAGGAGATAAATTTAAAAAGAAATGTTTTTATGCTGAAATTCGGAAATGTTACAAAGTCACAGGTATTTCGAGAACACGTCGGCCAACGATATCGTTACCAGTGGATTTGTGCGAATTTATAAGGAATCGTCATCGACAAAATTCAGAAAATGTTTGGAAAGAAAAATAGAAAAAAGTTATATTCCTGTAAACATATTTAACGATTTTCGATAATTCTAAAAGTTCTTCCTACGATATCCATAACTATTAAAGAACAAGTCGAAATGTAGGATAATGATCGTCGGGGAAAACGGAATCGTAACGGAAGTGTAAATAAAATCACGTGTCATCGAATCCAGTCTTCTGAATATTTTATATCGCAATTATCTTTATCTTTATCGTCTATCTCTCCAGCAAGAACTTGCTAGAGAGAACCTTTGTAAGCGTATCGTGTTCTGCTAACAATACGAACAATACGACAAACCGATATTGACATCGTATTAATCTCTGAAACACGCATAACAGATAATTAATACGTTAAAATACCAGCAAGTGCTTATAATCCTTAGGTTTATATTTAAACTTATAACATAAACCTAAATCCAAGATAACAGAACAAGAATTCCTAAACATCTTTCGCGGTCTCGGTTCATCATTTTTACCTCGAGGCGACTACAATGATAAGAACCTTTGAATCCCCGTACTAGGGGTCCAAAGTTACAAACCCCTGTGGTAGATGCTTAGTTGGTGATAGTGCATGCCATATATCAACTATCTCTGGACATCGTATCAACGGACAAGCCTACCTATTGGTCTGAAGTGGAAGGTAAAACGCTTAATCTTCTTGATTTTGCTCTTTTCAAAGGCATCGACAAGTTACATTTCATTCCCCTGCCACCGTCGTATATACGCAGAAACCAGAATCTATTCAAACTCCAAACTTCCTCTTCGATAGCAGGACTATCTGGAATCTATTGAGAGACAAGATACAAAGAATATTAGATTACGATACACCATTAGAAAATCCTGAACAAATTGATACCGCAATACACGCAACCTACGCGAAATAAAATCCGTAGCGCTGTTGCTTATGCAACTCCAAAAATAAGCTCCAAAGCAAATCAACAAGTGGATTCCTGTCCCAACTTTATAATCCGGATGGTTATAAAAGAAGAAAAAAACGAAAAAAAAGTATTGGCAAAGGTATAAAATTCCACGCAACAAGAAATTACTCACTGTCAACCAATAGCGAATTAAAAGCAACTTTATCGGAACAAGATAATCAAAGATTCAACAAATTTATAACTCACCTAGCTAAGTCCTTATCGGAGCACCGCGAACGAAAAGAAATTGAAGAAACGAAATGGAAGAGAAGAAGCATGGATTACCTATCGGTGAGAAATTCCGAGTTAAGAAAAACAAGCTGCTACTGTAGAAAATCAATCGTCAAGCTAATATGGGTCTACGACGTTGAACTTCGGGATGCGATATTTTTTTAAGCAAATAGTCGCTTAAAAAAGATAGGGGCTCTACGATGAATTATATATACAAAGAGTAGCGAACGCACCATGGTACGTAAGAAACGAGGACCTAAGAAAAGACGTTAAACTCGAATCGGTAAAAAGAGTAATAGTTTAAGAGAGTTCATAAATAATAGTTTAGACACGTTAAAAGTTATCAACAGAGACAGAGTAATCATTCTAACACGCTAGCCAACGATCTATACGATCTATATACATTTATACGATGTTATTTTGAAAAGATTAATTAAAAAGCATCCCATAGTTCTAACGTGTTAACGAATCACCACTGAGAAAATATCCACATACGCGTAAACTAACATTCAAATAAAGAATAACAAAATTTGTCGAATGCTGTAAAGCAAATTAAAAAGTATAAGGGATATAAAGGAAGGGATATAAAAAGAAAAAGAGAAAAGGAAACGGGCAATATAACAATTGGAAATCAACGCACATTTTATAACACGTTATTTAACAGTTTATAACCGTCATTCACGGTGAATGAACATTTACAAATTACAAATGAGTAAATACACGGAATACTCGTTACTGGCTTGTCGAAAAAATTTCATTATACGAAATAGACGAAAACTAATTACTGAGCTAGCGTATAATGAGCAAAAAACAGTATCCGTACAGCGGTCAATTTCAAACATCATTAAAATATATTGATTATTTATATTTTCAATGAAAATATTAACAAAAATCTTGAATGCAATTGGAAATACCAGTAAGGTAATACCAGTATAAAATACCAGTAAGGAATAGAATAAGAAGTAGATGTAGAGGAAAAATAAGTTAATATACCGACTGTTGAATTCGTCAAATAAGACAAAAACTAACGATTAATATGGTGGTAAAGTGGCAGCTAAACTTAAAAGTGTCGTTAAAATGGACGTGTAATACAGTTTACGAACGACTACAAAGCACGGTGAAGGATCGATGACAGTTTGAGAGTGTTGCTTCCAATCAATTGAATTTCTCCAATTGTCAAGAACGTATCACGCGCCAATTTAATATTGCGCGATTAGTTTATATTTTGCGGATCACGAGTGTGATTATAGGTAGATTATTTACTTTGACTAGCTTGTGATTATCTATTGTAACCGAACTGTACGATAATTAAATGTGAAACGTTAGCGGAGTATCGTCTCGAACACGCGTTTTACAACAATATTTATAAGATGTTTTGACGATGAGCGTTGAATACGTACTAATTTTTGCTTCCTGTAATGTCTCATCGATTTCGGTTCGGTGTTTCCTCGATTTTGTTTTCATTGATTAAAAGTAGATGCGAGTAGAGGAAAAATAGAGTTTTTTCATTGGACGTGGGTGTGTCGGAAGAACTTTTGGTTGAGGAGTGGGAACTGTGAAGGAAGTTGCTTTTCGGTAGTCAATAACGTAATAAGTAGCTGTCCGTCCATCGCTTTGGATGGTCTGTCGCATGTGGGTCCAATCTGTCGGGTCTGGTAGTTGTAAATTTTTTGTACCTTGCATTTAAATATATGACTTAATCCGCTGAGAGGGCGGCGAAGCACGTCTAACCTTCGGAATTGGAGTCATAATACAAAATAATAAAGTCTTTAGAATTATCGGAAATTAAAATGAGAGTTATGCTACAAACACGGCCTCCGAGACGAAACAGAGATTGTATTACTGCGAATGCAATTGAATCGCTATATTTTATCGATACTATTTATGGACTATAAAGTATTAATGTAATACAAGATAACGAATCAGTTAGAAATTCCTCCACCGTCCCCAGACATAAACGTTGTAGTTTTTCTTTTTCTTTTTCTTTTTCTCTTTCTCTTTCTCTTTTTTACTTATATTTGTAATAAACAAAGTTGTAGTAAAAAATAAAGTTTTTGTTGAAATTAACTACTGTACAAATACGTGTGATATCCATTGTAATTACAAATATCGAACTGAAAATCAGCATGACTTTTGTGGATACTGACTTGATTGTAGTAATAGAGTAAATTGGCAATTCCATTCTCCGGATTTTGCCTAAAATATTTCCTATGTAATACGTTGAAAGACAACATTTATCAAGATGCTCAAGAATAGTGAAAAATAATTTAACGTTATTTAGCAATAAATTGAGACAATACGGTTACCGAATAATACCGTTTATACATTTATTTATGTTCCGTCTATACAAGAACGTAGAAATTAATAAGAAGTAGGTTGAACATCTACTACAGATTCAAGTACGTTAAGCTTAAGATTATGTTATCGTATCATTTAGTTTGCGCAAAGATTAATTTTCACTGTCTTCATTGTAGAATTATACCTTACATCTAAAAATGTTCCTTTTTTATTTCATCGAGTCTATCTTCAGTGATTAATTGTTTTCCAGAATACTCTTGATCATTTTTGAAACCTAACATGATAATATTGATTTCCTCTTCTCGTCGAATCGGATGCTACATTGATAATTTGACGTACTGTACTTAACGCGGACTTAACTTTGTAGGGCGACTATCGCTTCTTTTCACATCATACTAATATGAACTTTTTACATAATTATTAATTACACATAATAATTATCCCAGATTTTTTGCGTATTTGTCGATTACTATGTCCACTTCTTTCCATAGCTTGTACTCCTCCTTTTACCTCCTTCAAAATCTATGTTAATCTCTTTCTGTAGGCATATCGGATACAGATTGTTACAGTCCCGATTTAATCGCTGAAAATTATCAAAATTCATCACCGAATGTATTTAATTTCTATTCGCTTATTCTCAACTCCAGTGTTTATTGCGATTAACAAGTTGTAACTGGTGCCTTCGAACAACCTCAGAACACAAAACTATCGTATTTATCTTTCTTCTACTTTAATACGTGAAAAACGATTAAAACTTAGCTATTAAATCACTTTCTCGAAAACTGTAGAACTTCCGATTACATGTACAGGAAGAAATGAGTAAAAAATTAACAAACATACGAGCTAAAAAATCTATGAGCAAAAAATCTCAAATAAGAACTTACCAGTCAATGATTAAACACAACAGAGCATCAGCCAATTATTAAAAAACATGTTATACTATAAGTTTATATTAAATTATTTTTTACACGTGTACTTATACATTTGTTCAACTGAAAAACAGCACATTTCTAATTAGTTGTAAAATTTAGAATATATATAAATAATACGATAATTAATTTCGTAGTATTAGGTTTCGTGTATTTTTTTGCAATCCTACACACGCAAAGTAAAGAGTTTTAATCGTAAACCATAAAAAATACCAGAAAATGTGGAGAACTTATCATTTTCTCCAGTAGCGTAAATAATACAGTTAAAACATGATAAAATATGGTGCGAGACGAATGATACGTGTACATAAAAATTATTTTCAGTTTTTCCTTAAAATATAAACATCGGTCGCGAGTATAATACGGCATACATAGCTGTATGATATACATGATTAATTGAGAACAACTATTTGTACTTTACTGAAAAATAACACGTTTGAAGTGAAAGAAATTTCTTTTTCCCACAGAAGGGGCCTACATTAACTTATAAATAAATATGTATTTATAAAATACTAATAATAAAAATTCGACTACTTTCGACCATGTTCTATCACATGATATAGTGGCCGTATATTTCCTTTATTTGTCAATTTTCATCTTTTATTAGTCCACTAGTTTACAACGTGCTGCGCGTCCTTGAAAACAGTAGAAATTACGAAGATTCCGCGCTTGTTATTGAACATTTTTGACAAATCTGTAACTCCACAAAGTATCTTTATGATCGTGACCGATCATAAAAATACATATGTATTTCAAGGACAATTTGCTCATCCGTTTCATATGTACGATCATTTATCAATGAGCATAACTTTATAGATTTAGATTTACAGTCCTTACACTGACTAATTGAAAAAAAAGAAAAAAAACCAAATCAACGAATACTGCTTTTGGTAAATGTAATTTTACCTCTCAACAGTTTTGCATTTTACAAAAATTTCGAGATTATCGAATACGAGACTGAAGTGTTAATATTCTACAGTTAGAATTTAGTGGAACTATTACATTTTCCAAACTACCGAAATGTTTCCGTACGAACGTGCTAGTATTTCGAGTATTTTTCTCCACTTTGTAACGATTAGATAGCTGTCTTCTCCTTACTGATCTGATTGCTCTACTACTTGTAAAATACCATTTCCACTACAATCAGAATGTTCTCTCTTTTGTATCAATATTATCATAATAAATGGCATATTTTATTAACCATGGCTATTGCGAAACATCGAACGAAAGATTGGAAAAGTATTATAACATAGCCATCAACCTAAGTTTACTACCTCGATGGTGGACAAACGCGATATCAGTGAGCTTAAAGCCTATAACAACGCGAGAAAGTCACGTGAAAGGGACGAAAAAGATAAAAAAAAAAAAGAAAAAAAAGAAAAAACGAAAGGATAAAATGCTAATGTGAATAGGATTTCGTGTACTGATCGAGAGAAGCGAACTACAAAATCGATTAGCTTATACCTATCGTGATATACATATATTTAATCCTTATACGATAATTTGAAATATCGATAGATGCATACGACATAATACATAGAAACATTGAAAATCAGGTCGCCGGATAGAACTTGTAAAGAAATACCGTGAATGTCGTGAGAAATAGACAAGTACAAAAATTTGCTGCGCACTGCTGAAATGATTTTTCGAACCGATCAAGATAATCTGACTCCTTAGCGGACAAGAAAAATGGCATGGTTATACAGAAAATATACATAGTTTAAAATCTCTATTTAATTTCGACTATCCGATGCTCAGGATTTAGCTACATTTCGAATTCTGAACATTTATATGAATTTTATGAGTCAAACGAATATAAGACAACCAATGAGAAATTCAATTTTGATTCGACACTTCGCAACCACCTTTCGTAGTCTCGAAATAAAGTGAATCGTATAAACATAAACGTTAGACGACTGGTGACTAGCACAGGACTGAAGTTTTACGATGCGGTAATTACTAAATGAGAAAAGGGATAAAGCGAAGATAACAGAAGTCACGAATTTGTAGTATAATAATTCTTGCTTGATCTTTGAATAGACATTTTGCGGTCTAGAGCTGATAATGTTGTTTGGTAGCCCGAATGTTAATCTGTTTTTTCCTTACTCTTTTCCCCGGAGTCGCGATGAAGTAGAAGGTTTTAACGTGATAGTTTGAAAGTTCGATTGTGACTCTTTGAAGGTTGGAATTTGACTGTGACTGCCCTTTTTCCGCTAGTCAGTTCCTCGCCTTGGCATGTCGAGGATGCGCGCTGATTGGTTGTTTAGAAAAATGTTAATTTCCCAATCAGTGGCATCCTAAGTGTCGTGATCACCCCTTTCATACGCCCTTGGCGCGCCTTCTGCTGCAAGGGTGGGATGACACTTGAGCGGGCGTGAGGCCATGGGTTTTTCCCAGGGGTTACGGTGTTCGTCCAGGTCCGGTGCGTCGGTAGTTTGTTACCCATAGCGGGACTTCGGGATGACCCTTCAGAATTACCGAGGTTTATAACACGTCCTTTGGCTATTGAGCGTAGGCAAAATGAAGATTTGAAAGAATATCAGTTTCATTGTCCCCCAATATACCTAGACTCCAACTCTAAAATAGTCTGTCTTTCCTATCGCGTTATAAACCTTAGAAATACCGACCTCACGGCTCATTTAGCGATGCCAAGGCGGGACACTCCATATGCACCGCGTAACACATCGTAAAAGTCAAACGTCTTGACCATTTCTAAGAAGAAAAGACTGTCCCAAATGATAAGGATTTTCAAGAAAATTTCAAACAATGGCGAAATTGTTCTGAAATCAGTTCATACTGAACACGCTTATAAGTTATAAATTTTAAAGCAGAGATCATAGCAAAGATATAACGGAGTTGCCTGAAAAGCAAAGACTCGCATATTAACGTGCTACAAATAAATCCTCGTAATACGATATCGCGTGATTTGATATTAAAATATTATATTACGTAAAATATTCGAAAAGATGAAAAATAAAAAAAGAAGTACGGACATAAATTTTAAAGGGAAATATGACTGATTAGTTCGGACATTAAAACTATGGAAAAGTTAATAAATACTGTAAGAATATATAAGATTAGGCGAGCTCTGGTTACCGATAAGCCGATAAGGCCTCTGTGAGCGAGGAGCACGTAGCAATGATAACCGGGGTCTGAAATCGAAGCGGCGATTCCCTTGATCCGTGATCAATGAACAAAGGAGGCCCATCCTTAAAGGGGCAGGTCGCGAAACGTACGAGGCAGTTGATAGACAATTCTTAGAGTACCGAGACAGTTCTGAGACAGTGCGTTCAGAGGAGTTATTGAGAGACAGTTCTTAGGAAAGAGTATTAGCAGACAGTTCTTATTGAATATTATTAGACCCTTTACAAAAACAAGTATGGTAAAAATTTAAATATAAGTCAAAGTGACCCGGTGTTCGCTCACCGCGTCGCTCATCTACGGTCGACTATTCGAGGATTAAAATACTTTTGATTAATCACCACGCAACACCAAAGTCACGAGGTCAACCGTATTGAATTCGTCATGTTTCCTCCTATTGATTTCATGTTCAACGTGTTTAACTTGAGCGTATATCCGCTTTTACGTGTAACGAGAATTACACGAAAAGGACACGCATTACAGCTTGATGAAGAAAGTAGCTACAAAGTTGAACACGTGCATAATTTTCAAGATTAAATTGTTTGTTATTACGTCCGATTTTATTCGTCACGAGGAGAAAACGACATTGGTCGATTTTCCTCTCCAAAAATTAGCTACAAGTGTTTTGATTTATTGCGCAAAGACGAGCCGGCTGATGAGTTGATATCGCTTCGTCGACATCTTTATCGGTATCTAGAATTCGATATATAAAAATGCATCGAAACTGCATTGAACTGGATGCAGGTGCAAAATGTGCAAAGGTCACATATAACACCAGATTATTACATTCGATACGGACTGTAGCCAGAAGAATATTGTCACCGAGAGATATAAATTGGTCACCCGACGCATCGTCGCGCAATAGATCGATACGTTTGCGGTTAATTGTTTTAAGAGAACGGTAAATTTAAAATTCATCGTTACCTTGAAAATCATGCTTAATGTCAATTTTCTGGAAACTTCTTTTTACAGATCTACATTGACTCGGAGGTATGGAATCACGCTTGAACGGTCGTGACATAATTTTCTTACGACTCGTATAATACGAAAACAATTCAATTGGATCACAGCAATTACATGTGGTTTTATTTGTCAGCGTGATATATTCAACCATGGAATGTTGTCGTTGCAATTTAATGTTGCTATTTAATGGGGATGAAGAATATTTAATAATACACCATTGAGTGATTCACCATTAAATGAACGATGGATAACATATTATGAGGTGAAAAAATAAATTTGTGGCACAATACACGATAGTGGCGCTACCATTCTCCACATTACGCTGTACAACAGTGCTATATTGGCTAAATTAGAATTTCCACGATAAGTGGAATTGGAGGTGGCGGACTTATGTACAGTCATTTGCGAAGACATTCGTATGCTCGTGTTGTAAACTTTTAACAAATTAAATATACGTGTTAAACTCGAACTTCGGAAACAACGGTACGGTTGTGGCAAAACACAAATGTTGAGAATTTGTGAAAAAAATTATGAAAAGACTTTGCACCAAATACGATATTCCAGAATTAAGGGAGCAGCCCAGTATGTAACCTTAAAAAAATCGATTTCTTTTTCTTATTTTAAAAAATTCTTCGTCCTTTGCTGCGTCAAGTGCAAAAAAACCCAAGTTGAAATTCGAAAAACTAGCGCCACCACGGTACCGAATTTAATTAGTAAGCAAGCATTTTTGTCAACCAAATGTTTTTAACCTGAATTTTCTCAGAACGCCGCTTTTGGCCATGGTGGACAGCATAACAAAAGAATCCAAGTTGCAATTACTGTGAAATTTTTTTTATCGTGTGTCCAAAACACATAGTTCTGGCACTGTCCAGTAACTGGGAATCTAAAAATTCGAAAAATTTTCCCCAAAAAATTGTTTTTTTAGGAACAATTTGTCTTTTTCCATCATCTTCAACTTTGTGGTTTTTTTCATTAACTTGTTTGAAGCTCTAAATTTAATAACTGTAGTTAATGCGATAGCCACATTGTTTACCCTTACTCCACACGCTTTTTCATCCTTTGCAGATCTTATCTCTGCGCTGCATCCTGTCCTCCATCAAAATCTGCCTCAGTTTTCAAATGGTTAATGCAACATTTTTTTCCTGACATTTCCGTTGCGATACTTTTCTATCTCAATTTTTTTTATAAGTAGTTTAAAGTTAAAAGTAAAGTCTATAAAAAATTTGTACGTCTACCTTCTTCCAAACATTTTCTATGAATCTTTAAAGAGAGGTTATGATAGAGGTTATGTCATACCGATCTGTCCCCTTAAAGCGAGCGTACTTTTATTACGGTCATAAAACTATGAGAAAGAGCGAATTGTTTTCGTATTAGTTTATCGTAATACTTAGTTGGATCATCTTTAACGTTAATTACAATAACTTTTACTAATAATGCCTATAGTACTTTCAGCGTTTCATAAATTCCATATTTGTTGCCAGATTTGTTTTAAATTATTATTTTTTATAAATAATTATATCCACATTTCAGCATTTGTGTATTACTTCGAGTGCGATATTATTTTTGGAACTGACATACCAACGTGCGTATGGACTTCAATTATTAAGTTTGCAAATTAATTAAAAATTCGCAAACGTTGAAATATTTTTGTCGTCAGTGTATATCGTAGCCTTCAAAATTGCCAAATTTTTTACTATTTCGTCTCTTCCTCTGAGGATACGTAAAATAAATCGCTCGTCATACACCATTTGTACCTAAACAGGACTGCGTTAACATAATGTATATTATAATTGCCTTAAATGATACATCTTTTTTCATCATTTATGCAATACATTTAAAATAAATTTCGCAATAAGATCAATGTGTATTGTCCCAAATAAACGTAAACTTCACTTTCCCTTTAATAGTACATTTCAATAGTAACATGTCTAATAAGTACATAGTTACATTGAAAGGCTAACGACGCTTCTCTAGTGTAGAAAGAGTAGTTTTAGATTTCTTTTGAAATTTTTTTCCAAAGTTACTGTGCATCTTTTTTCACCAGCCGCTTGTACATATATTTACTCACTTTTTGCCAATATTTACGAAATTTTTTGAACCACACATAACATGAATCCATAACATATTCGAGCTTGAAATATACTCGTGCACAAAAAAAAATGTTCTTATAGCTTCCACGATGTCAGCCGTTCCACGTGTGTGACAGAAATAAAATGAGGAAGATTCTTTATTAAGATGCCTTTGACTAGGGGCGTTAATAGAAAGAAAGAAAAAATTGGTGGTCAAAGAAATAGCAATATTTCGAAGTTGAAATGACTTTATTGTACTAGTTACGGGCTATAGCGACACATGTGTCAAAGGTTCGCACCAGTTGAACGAAATCGCTCCTGTATTCGTACTTCAGATATTCCGTAAAACTAACTTGGGAAACGTAATTTCGAAAGAAGAAACGCATTTAAAGTTAGGAGAAAAAAACTATTCGTATTGAAAGAATGAGTGAAGGGGACACAAGGGAAAG